>NC_135558.1:18088270-18113270 GCF_964340395.1 Glandiceps talaboti | reverse complement strand
TTTTATTCTCTACATCATAAATACACGTACGCATTAGTGACAGAATAGCTGCTGTTACATTGTTATTGCAACATGTCTATATGTGGGTACGTAAGTTCACCTTCAACTTAGATATACTGACCTTGCAATTAATTGTTTATAATACAATAATGATGAAATTGTTACAAAAGCGTTTAAAATATTATGCAACAACGAATTTAAATTAACATATGGTGGCATAACGTCGACACTAAATAGCTTCGCTCTGTTTCTGTTTGCCATACGTATAGCTAGTCCATACGTATAGCTTGTAGATTGGAGAGTTGTTTACCCCCCCCCCCCGCACCCACTTCACCGCGCAGTGAACATCGATTGAACTTTCGAACTGTTTTTTTACATTGTCTTTTCTTTGTAATTTCCTAATGTGTGTGTGTTTGTAATGAGTCTGTGCTTAAACAAACAAGCAAGCAAGCAAGCAAGCAAGCAAAAAAACAAACAAACAAACAAACAAACAAACAAACAAACAAACAAACAAACAAATAAACAAACAAACAGAGAAACAAACACGGGCTGTGTGGCACGGAAAGCCATACGAAGGCGTCTCACCCACGTGCGGCACCCACCAAAACATTGCGATATCAACAATTATATACAATTAGAAAAGCCATATGACTAGTTAATTTATAAACTAGATATAAACATCAAATTTTGATGTTTCATTTAAAGTACGTACGAACGTCGTTCACATGGCTCCCTCATTGATTCTAAACATGCAATACTGCCCTGAACGTTACTACCAAAAGTACAAAAATAAGGAAATCAACGAGGCAACCCCCCCCCCCTTTTTTTTTACCTTTGACATAAAGTACATTCACCAGTGTTTTGACAACAATAACCAATTGAATAACCCAGGGATACAGTAGTTGATTTTTGTTTGCACAATTTAGAACTGTTTACTTCTGTGCTATACCACACTCTGTGTAGAGTAAATGAATAGAAATGGGTCACAGTTATATTATACCACGGAAGCTCGAAAACACTAACCACCACGTGTGTGTTCACTGTTACATGTCACATACATGATACAGGTAAAATGGTTTTAGGATCATTTTGTTTAATTTTCCAGTTTGTATTTAATTAACTAAAACTCTCTATAACTTAGCTTTCACTGGAACATAGTCACACCTAGGGCGTTAGCTAAGGCTGATGTTTTCCAGTTCAATCGATCAATCAATCAATCAATCAATCAATCAATCAATCAATCAATCAATCAATCAATCAATCAATCAATCAATCAATCAATCAATCAATCAATCAATCAATCATCCAACCAACCAACCAACCAACCAACCAACCAACCAATCAATCAATCAATCAATCAATCAATCAATCAATCAATCAATCAATCAATCAATCAATCAATCAATCAATCAATCAATCAATCACATTACCAATTTCCATGGCAATGTTCTGTTCAGTAGTGCTGAATGGCTAAAGCACACCATATACTTTGGTGAACAAATAAGTCTTCAGTTTTAGAATGAACGACCCCCCCCCCCACCCCCCATAGGTGACTTGTGTATTCTTGTTGCAAGCAGATTCTTGTTTGTAAATGTATATAGTGCGACTCGGTGTACGTGTGTACCGCCACAGGGGCTGGCGCTGTTGCTAAGTTTACCACTAGAGGGGGTGAATTAGCAACAGTGCCAGCTCCTGTGTGTATGGCTGGAGAAGATTATAAATGCAGTCTGGAGTTAAGCCATGAAGAGCTTTATATGTCAACAGTAAAATGTTGTAATCAATCCTGAAACGAACTTGTAAGCAATGCAGGTTCTTGGTACGAGTACGACTCGAGTGATGATCCTTGTCAGTTCCATAATTGAAGTGTATCGATCTTTTAAAAAATACTGGCGTGAATATGGTGTAAAAATCTACGCAATGCTTGACGAACCAAAATTTTGAGTATATTTCCACGTCACCAGTGCCAAACCTCTGACCAGTTATTAGATTAATTATTTTGTTATAGTTTTAGCATTCATTATTTCATCATCGAAAGCAAGTACTCCTAAAACCAATCATCACACTTCTTTCATATCATGTGACTTCTATTTACATCCGGTCAATAGCAGCTGATTACAAGCGCAGACAGCGAAAGTACACAGTGTATGGCTGCAAGTCACTCGTAGAAATACACCAAATTTTACCCTTTCTTTTTCCGACTTTTGAAAAGAATGTGATTTTTGTGAACATTTATCGTCTGAAGGAGTGGAAACCAACCCATTTCCTTGAAGACTTCGATATACACGCCGTGTTTTTGATAGAAAGTCGGCAACGCGACACAGACTCGGCTGGCATCAAAATTTGATCGTCAGCAGTACTTGCTGCATGCTCTGCACAACACAGAAGAACACCGCCGGTCCGTGAACCATCCTTATTCACAAAATACAGCAAGTTTGGTCGTAGGAAATAGTCGCAAGATGGGGTTTATTCATCAGCTGAAGCTTTTACTGTGGAAGAATTTTACATTGAAGAAAAGAAGTCCCGTAAGTAATGAGTAATTTCGGCGTAACCTCGCTACTTTTTTACATTCGTTACACTTACAGTAAAGACAATGCGGTCGTTCGGGGCCGCATTGCATACAGACTTTTATTTTATTTATTTTTTAAATTGATCGACACTATTTTTGTGGATACAATCAGTAAGTGCGAACATACCAGGGAATGTGCAAATATAAGATACACAATTATGTATTAAATGGGGTGTTAAAAATTAGCAAATAGCACATCGCCGTATTCAATAAGTTTTTGTTGTTGTATTGTTTCTAGTTACGTTTAGTGTTTACATAAGGTGACAGGTCGCCAACGCGCTGCTCCCCCCGGCCCGGGGGCCGGGGTAGTTCTATTTTAGGAGGGGGGGGGGGGCCAGAGGTAATACAAGCCCCGTTTGTGTATTGGTCTCAGTGCAAAAACTTTAATAGTCTGTGAAGTTTAATTTTCGAAAACAGGACCAAAAACTGATTTTTCTATACAGAATGGAAGTACATGAAACTTGTTCTTTACATTGTAAGAATGATGACAGGGTATTTTCAAATTTGGTTTTCAAATTTTGGTTGGGAATAGAACGGAACCCAAATCGGTGGTTTTTTTATGGCATTGTTTACTTTTCGTATTCTGTAAGTAAAGGCATTGGAACAGTGTTTTTTATTTGAGAAAAAACACTTGAAATTTCAAAATTTGAAGGCATTAAATGTATAATTATATTTGGTATTAAGACAATCTGGTATATTATATGTAATAAACACAAATCTAGAGGGGAAAAAATGGCATGAAAATTTATTTCGAACAGAGAATGGAAAACAGTGAATAATTCTTTTTTAGTACGTAACATTGGATTAAGATTTTGTGTATCCCAGGACCATATGTGAGAAAAAATATTTCATCAAAATTAATCATGCATCTGATATTAAACTAGATGAAAGGTTTGTGTAACCACACCAAACATTTATGTCAGTGGAAGGAACAAAAGAAAAAAGCATAACAAAGCCGAGGAAACTTGCTTTCTAAATGGTTAGTGTCAAATGTATTTAGTTAGGTGTCAGAAAGCAAACATTTTTGTTACCTGGACTTGCTTGAAACATTGAACAGATAGATCATATTTTGATCATTGCTGTCGTCTCTTTCTTCAGCCTTTCCCCCTACCATACATGTATAAGGTGTACATATGGCAAACTGGTGGACAGACGTAGTGTGCATTTATTGTACATGGTGGATGTGTCCTCAGTTCTATTTTTAAGTTTAGTTGTAAACAAAGCAGGACACGTGGCAGTGCTGTCTAATTTATTGAGAACTGCAATCTCAGTTTGGTGATGTTATTAGACTGTGTGTATGTATACATTGTAATCTTTCAAAGAGTTAACTTAATGCTTGGACAATTTCACTTTAATTAAAAGGCATGATGAAATATGGTATGAGAAGTATACATATTTTGTAGGGTGAAAATAATTCTTGTATCTGTGTTGACGCACAACCTCTACACTCAATTCTAACCCCCGTAGGCTGTTGAATTTGAAATTACATTGGGGCTAACTGTTGCAGAGGTGATGTGCTTTGGTTATGAAATACTGTACTTCAGTATATATGTACATTTATTTTAGTGTGAAAGTCATATATTGAATAGCAATTTTCTGAAAGTTGTCCTGGAGTCTTCCATGAGGTTTTCTTGAGGGCTGATTGGTTTCCTGTCTGTTGTTAAACGTGGCATATACATATACCATGTGGATGTGTCTCAAGCAGTATCACAGCCATACTTATACCTTATTACTGACTTTACTTTGTTCTGGAGCATTATTGATATGCTAAGCAGTGATGTACACATACAGAGATATTACCATGACATTTACTTTGCCTGACTTGATTAGTTTCCTCTTTGATCTGTGCACATGTGAACGTGGCTTAGGCTTTATTATACAACTGCTGACATCAGACATGATCCTTTGTCCACTGTCTTATGTCACATCAGACAGTGGACAAATGTAACCTGTTACAGTGACAGGGAAAGTAAACAAATGAATTGGGTTATTGACACATGGCACAGAATGTTGCAATAGCAGAGACTTGTATTACACACCATGATTTTTTAAAAAGTTTTATGGCCTATACATGTATATGTGTGTACATGAAATGCCAGGGGAACTGGAAATTTGATGTGAAGGTGAACTACTGCCACAAAACTGTTCTGATTAAATGATGGAATGTAATACAAGTTTCTGTACTTCCAATATGCTGTGCCGAGTGTTATTAATCCAATTCATTTGTTATATTAACTTTCCCTGTTTGTAATAGGTTCCATTTGTCCATGGTCTGATGTCGGCAATTGTATTATCACAGGCTTGAATGATTTGAATGGTTTGTTATGCAAATCAGTGAAGGACACATACAGACGTAACCATGACTTTGCATGTATATGGCTTCTTTTCCAGTAAATTACAAGCATTATTTAACCATCATTACCAAAAGATTGAATAAAACTTTACTTAGAGCTAAAATCTTCTCAGACTTCATAGGGAGATATTTTGAGCATAATCCCAGTAAAAGCATCTAGTTCATATTTTGGTTTCAAAAACATTTTAACAAGTTTACATCCAAATAGACTGTAAATGTGAAATAGAATAAGTTTAATTTGTAATGTACCGGTAATTAAGGTGGATTTATTAAAATAAAAGGCAACTGTATGTCAACATTTTATGTCTGCCAAAATAAAGTAGCGCCAATGTTTGATGAATTACAAATGTATCGTTCTGCTAAAATTTTCAGTGCTAACTTAGATAAACATGCTCTTAGAACTTTTCTTTGCATTCAGCGTTATTATTATTATTTAATTTTCACTATACAATACACTATGTCTCAGGGGTCTTTACGTATTAAAGAGGATTGCATATAAAAGATATCAAACAATAAAATACTAAAAATTGTCATACCAAAAAAAAAATGAAAAAAATAACAAAAGTGCCATATACAAAGCAGAGAGAAAACCCCCCCAAAAACTTACACTCCATAATGAACTTTAAAGAAATGGGTTTTCAGGGTGCGTTTAAAAGATTCAATAGAACAATTAGGAGTGAATCACTGTGATGTTAATCTTTGCTGATGTACATTTTGTATGTAAAGGGCATTTGTTACTTAGTAGTTGAATGTTATGATGAGTGATAATTCCATAACTTACAAATATTAATTTTGATCCTTCTACAGATAATTGTGACGTTTGAGTTGGTGATTCCACTTGTGCTTTTCTTGATTCTCATTTTTATTCGTGTGAAGAAACCGTCACAACCTAGACCTCAAGGTAAGTTAATTCTTGAAATCCCAAGTTGATATCAAATAAAAGTTGGTGTACAAAAGTCAGTCGTGCCAATTATTACATTTGTACCAGAGATTACTAGCACTGGTAACTGCATACCTGCATGCAAATTATATGCAAATGAGGATTCAATCATTTGCTACACATGAAATCATGTGATTGTGGTGTACGATATTTTATTAAAATTTGCCATTTCAGATAAACATGTAATAGTAACAGAATCCCATGCCACAAGAGTTCCAGTGTACTGGTACTTGGGCAGTGGGGGTATTTGCACTCTTGCTTGTAGTGTTTTGCTACATTTTGACTCACTACGCACATGGGGGGGGGGGGGGGTTCTGTCATATCATAAACCAAATTAACATGTAAGTGTAGCTGTCTACATTGCTGATGTGTGTCTACAATAGCTCTCAGCGCTACATTCATGTTTACAACACTGATCTGTGTCTACAATTATCTCTCTTGCCTACATTCATGTCTACAACACTGATCTGTATCTACAATAGCTCTCTTGCCTACATTCATGTCTACAACACTGATCTGTATCTACAATAGCTCTCTTGCCTACCCTGATCTATGTCCATAATACAATTGTAGCTCATGCCTACATATGTACGTTGTGAAATTAGGTGAGCACTATCTAGACAGAGATAAGTGATGTATAAGCTAATAGTAATACAAGTGTAGTTGGTGTACAAAATTGTGCCACACAAATTTTCTTCTATGATGTCTTCTGTAATGACTTGCATAAACTGACTACAGACAGTGTACCATGGAAATATTTTCATTTGATAAATTGTATCACACTACATAAAGATCCTTCCATTGTTACGTAGAGCTTGAGTACTAGCACTAATGTCTTTAAAATAGTTTTATTTTGTGCTCTGAATTCATTAACATACAACTGTGTAGACGTCCACCTGGATGCGCTATTATTATAGTAACCCAAGAGACATTAGATCTTTTGATTGATCGAGAGAGTATACTAATATTGGGACAATGAGAAACTAATTAGAGAGAATAACGTCTTATGTTAGTGTAGAAGGTAGGAGTCAGACTTTGCCAGGTGGTGCAAGGTAGCAGTGGCGCTTGGTCGACGTGTTATGGTGCGTCGGCGTTCAGCTATACACATGTATGCTGTACGTCAGAACTCAATATGCGTTGTTCACCTGTATAAAATGTGCATCGGGCTTCAGCCGCGCATATCTACAACCTTTGAAGTAAGTGCGAGATAACTACTACCTACTGGCAATGAGAAGTTTCCATGTTGGATTTACATGTATAGCCATCAAAGGTAAAGGCTCTTGTGTGAAAAACAGTGCAGTTTTGAGAATTGTGAACTTTGACAATTGTAAAGACGTATCGGACAATTTCTGTACACGTCATTTTGTTATTCCGACATAAACCATCTATTCATCCATCGTTGAAGACCAGCGTAGAGTCCAAAGAACACTAGTATAGGATAAATTATGTTGAACTCTATTATTTATAACATTATTGTATTGTATGTGATAATTTAGTGGCGATAAATAATTCTCAAGCTCAAAAACAAGAATATCTTAGTGTCGTTATTGCTGCTGTCTGAATGCTTCTGTTGTTTGAGATTTAATTCATTATATAATCAAAATCAGATTTGACAAGGCCTTGAGATATAATGTTTCAGGTTTTAATGTTTCTTTTCTATCAGTGTCTGTAGTTTATGTAAGTCATTACAAAAGTTGTCATGGGAGATATAGAAAACAATGTGTAATCTATGTATTGTCTTTTTATAGTGTGGATGTATAGATGTATAGCTTGGTGTGCATTTTTTTGTCATCAGTTGTATAGAATTTAAAACTGTGTTTTGTTAAGATTTTAGAATCCGATAACATATAGGGGAATCTGGTTCAACATACATTCAACCTATTTGTGGTAGCGCTTGAAAATTAAGTCTCTATTGAGTGGGCAACTTTGGTAGATTTTATCTATACTTGCTATACCATACAAAAAATGATGGAACATCTTGCGAAAACATGATCACATATACAGGCTATTTTATTTTTTGGCAATTTGCGGAGAAAAAGGGGAATAAGTAACTGCAATATTTGATAAACAGTAATTCAAGTCTAAAAACAATTTGAATATCTTGACTAGTGTCGTACCTGAGTGGGCTTTTTCAAGAAGTTTGAATTAAATTGAATAGAGCTGTAAATATTCTAAAGAATACAAGAATGCACATGAATTTAATACAAGTATTAGTAGAACATCAACATAAACGGAATATATACCCTTAGATTGAATTTAAAGAAATGAAAGAGGAAAAAATGAATAATTAAATGCAAGGACTTGTGCAAACACCCCAAGTACGTCACACTTACACTCATGTGACATGGGTTTTTGTCACATTAATTATCTCTAAGAATTTATGTGTCAAGTTTGATTGATTGATTGATTGATAAACATATTTCTTTCCTGACACGTGTTCATTCTCAATTTTTTTCTTTTATTGATCTGCAAGAAATATGACATAAGAGTCTTTGTGTATTGTCACGCCATCATTCACAGCTTGTTACCTTGACAGCACCTCTTTGATATGATGCTTACATTTCCCCAGGCTGAACAAACTCAAATATTATGAAATAATAATACCTTTGATTGAATACGTAGGTTTTTGTTAGAAAATTCTGAGTGAAAGCTTTCGTTTACTGACTCTTCTATGTGTCACAAATCTTTTCAAATCGATGACATTACTTGATGATATAATTGACTGTGAGTGAGGCAACTAGTCTTGATAATTACATAGACATGTGATATGACAGCAGCAATCCAGGCATATGTGTAATTAAGATAGTCACAAAGTAAAATTATTGTCGTGACATGTTGATATATAAGCTATTGATTGACATTAATTTAATTTTACATCAGTGTGGTTGTATATCTGATAACTTCCATGATCTTGAAGTGTACATTTGTGTGTGTGTAAACAACTTAAAGTCAAAAACCGCTGAACCGATTGCCATGATATTTGGTGAGTCCATTACCTTGGGTGTCTAGTTGGGAAATTGTTCAAATCAAAATGATCGCATCACAGGTGTGTGATTTTTGGTCAAAAAACTCAAACTCAGAAACTATTGGGCAGATTGGTGTGAAATTTGGTGTAAAGTAAGATTTGTTCATGACATGATGATTCCAACAGTAATATGCAAATTAGGGCTAAAAATGTGTCTTTTTGGTTAAAAATCTATAATTCCAAAACTACTGAGCAGATTGGGTTGACCAGAGTGTTTACATGATCTGGATCACAGTGTCATTATATCCACACAATAGAGGCAGCGCTCGTATCATCCACTTGTGTAGTCTACCACATTGAAGAACTATACATGTAGTTTTAGTTTGTCATAGGGGTAAGATCAATAGTTAAATGTATGATAAAAAACTAAATTCATATACTTGGCCTCAGACCTCCCCTTCTAACTAAATTGGCCAAAATTGAAAATTGTTTCAGACAGCACAATCAATTTCAAATCAGTATTTACAAATTTGGAGTAGTATGTAGTGCTATGAATATAAAGCCAGTAGTATGTAGTGAGTAAAAAATAGTTCTTTTGTTGACACTTTACTTTATTTTAGTGCCATGCATTTAGTATATAGTGAAAGTTCTTCCATTTCTTTTTAAAGAAATATTTGTATTTAGGGGTACAAAACATCCATTGAAAGTAAAATCAAATTTGTAGGATGAGAACTACCCCTCCCCCACCCCCCAAAGTAAGAGAGTTTAGTTTTTTATCCTACATTGAACTATTGATCTCACTCCTTATATAAATAAGGCTTAAAAAAATTGTGTGGTTCCTAATTTTAAAATAGGTGGGGTTGGTAGATTTTTTATTTTATTTTATTTTATATTTTTTCTCGTGTGCGTGTCTAGTTCAGGTTTTCCATTGTTTTTCAAATGGTCTCTGTGTTGTTTATTTCTTCCTATCAGATGTACAGCCATTACAGATTGGAAGAATAGTTTTATATTGTCTTTTCAAGTTGATGTCAGTTTCTGAACCCACTATTTCTTTCGAGACTTCACACAATTTTTTCGATTTTATTATTATTTTTCTTGAATACGTAAAAACTGGAACAAAAACAACTTTTTTATTTGGCCAAAGCCAAAACCCTGATTTTCACTGTAGTAAGATGTTGTCATGACGTCAATTCATTTTTAGACCTCCCACCTAGAATATCAGCCTGGATACAATTGACTGACAACACACTAATTAAGAGGCAACGTCAAAAGATCGATGTTTACAAAAAAACTTAATTGCTTTAGTTTTTTTTTTGGGGGGGGGGGGGTTGGGGTTGGGGTTGGGGGTTGGCCAAATTAATTTCTCAACCGTCAAAAACGATTTAACGTCATACTTATTAAAGGCAAATTTAGTACGATTTCAAGGCTGCTTTTACCTATAACACTGTGTACACTCGGTCCGATTTATCAGCGGTACACGGTTAAAATGGTTTTCTGTTTTTATTTATAATTCAGTAGTATATTGGTACGTTGTTTGAAAGTGGAAGTATACAGTATGAGTCTGAAATGATTTTCAATTTTAGGTCAGTTAAGTTAGATGGGGGGGGGGGGGGGGTTTCCTGGGACCTAACTTAAGCATTTAAGTTAGATATATTACATTGAACTTTTGATGTTGCCCCTGAATGTTATTGTTTACAAATTATTTTATAATGGCCTCTGGCTAATATGTAACGCCAGTGAAATTTACAGAACTCTGTTATATCATTAATATGATGTTTTCAAATGACAGGTGGTGACAGTCTGTTTGAATAATAATTTAAACAATTTTATGAAATTGATTTTAAAGTTCAAAGTATGACAAATTACAGTCGAGAGATTCTTTGGATAATGTGTTGCTAGGCGATGCGATAAATGTTAGTATCAGTAGGAATTCTGATAACGTGTTGCTAGGCGATGCGATAAATGTTAGTATCAGTAGGAATTCTGTTGTCAAATTAATCTTTGAAGGTTAGAGACTAGGTAGGAATCTTGTATGTTTTATATATGATTTATGAATTTATGATTGTGAACTATTTCTTATTTATGCCTAAGATATAAAGTTGGGTTTTTTTCTGCGTATAACCCAACACAGAAACGCTTATAATCAGTTTCATGATTTTGAAAAAAATATTTTGTCAAATATTTAAAATGTATTGTCGTATTTAGTACAGAGTTATTTTGAAACTAATGACAAGAATTAATTTCTCAAATATTTAATAAAAAACATTAAATATTCATTGATAGCCACATAGTGGCTCAGTGACAAGTACGCATGCGCGCCTTATATATTATACAAAGGTTTTTTGGTGGTTTTACCTAAGGATGCACTGCGGCGCAATGACTACGCGTGCGCATTCTATATTCTATGCACATTTGTACACTCAGGGCGCCATCTACAATATCATCGTGAGGCAGCCAGTCACAAATGAATCTACCCTGCGTGAGCTTATGGTCTTTGCCAAGTTATGATATTATATGATATGATATTATGTTTTCTGTCGTACTTTCACTGCCACCACGCTCATGAAAATACGGCTGTAGATCACACTGTGAGCACGTGTACAAACCCAGAGCATGTCACACTTGCACTTGTACATCATTTTATTACTAGTGCACAGAAGTACAGTTATTGTAAATACATGTAGCTGAAACAGCTAACCAATTACAACTGCCTGTCAGTGTGTGATACATTATTACTGATATGGACTTTCAGCCTTTCCCCAGCAGGAGGTATATGTATAGCTGGATTTTTGGTAATATTTGTCAGTTTGACTATACATGTATTATGTGGAGAGGGTGCGCAAAGGCGTCAACAGGTATAGGGCTAGACTATCAATGATTTGCAGAGCTAACATCAACATCATGTCTTTGTTAATCAATCACAGAATTCTGGCCCATAACATAATAAGTTATTGTTTATTGCAAAATGTATTGGGGCAGGATACTACTTCTGTATTTTTTACATCGTTCATGAGGAGAGATTGTGAGATTGGATGCTGTGTAAAGCATCTAGACTATATTATTTAAATTCATCACACATATCACAGGAATCACTGTTTGTCAACCCGGACAGATTGGTTCTATGTGTTCATTTATAACATGTTCTGTCCATAAAAAATAATGCAAACAGTTACATTGTACATGTATGGGGAATATGGTAAATAAAAATTCCACACATTTGCATCATTTGCAATCACTTGTCATGCTGTGTTCATGGTCAAAATTCTACGTTTACATTGTATGGTATGAAAAATATGCATGCTTTGTAAATAATCACAGATGGCACAGGAAACAATATTTTTCGACCTGGACAGATTGATTCTGTGCATTAATTTGCAATGTTACAATGTACACAGGGATATGTATACATTGTAGCAGCAAAAAGTGGAAAAACATTAGCATCATATCTTTTGTTTTGCTGTGTTCTAGTCAAAATGTTATGATCACAATGTGGAAAGTACATGTAGCTCTAATATGTTGTATGAATATTAATCACTGGAATCAGTTTAGTCAACCAGGATAATTGGATTTTTTGTGTTGATTTGCAGTATTTTTTTTTATGTTGGAATATATGTAGTGTGCCCTCCAATGAGAGCAGAATGTTGTTGTTGCTGTGAGTCAAAATGATAAAAAGTGCAGGGGTGAACAAATCATTTTGTGAACTGGTGGTCCCCGGACCAGTGCCTTAAAAAATCTAGTGGTCCTGCTGAAAGAATTAGTGGCCCAGGTCCCGCTAATGTGAAACATTAAATCTTACCTATGAATCTGTATATTCAGATGACTTTTTAACATAGTTATTAACAGTAAGGTACTGGTCCGACGGACCAGACAAGGTAAAATTTATGTGGTCTGCCCCCAAAAAAATCGCTAGTCCCAGACCCAGGACCTTTGGATTTGTTCACCCCTGAAGTGGCATTTCTTGTGAGCCACCACATATTAAGAGATATAATAAGTGAACTGCAAATTTTGGTGTGTCACTAGAAATTGTGTGCGTCAGTGGCGTGTCAAATTGGCTTAGAGGACACACGGAATATATATAATAACAAAAAAAACACAGATTTGTGTCATATGTTTTGCCTTGCTAGGTTCATTGCTAAAATTGTACATGTTATAATCTGTGTGGGAAATAACTACTACTTGTATGCTTAGTCATGTGATATGAAAAGTAATCACAGATACATGTAGTGAAATAACGTGACTGTTCATCGACCTGGACAGATAGATTCTGTCTGTTAATTTGCAGTGATCCATCATAAAATGTAATTGCAAACTGGTATGGGGAAAATGGGGAACACAAAAACACACATTCGTATCATATGTTTTGTTATAATAGCTGTATTCATTCTTAAAATTGTACATTTTATGATCACTTAATGTGAAAAATAGGCATACTTTAAAGATACCGTTTGTTTGATTAAAAAGATGTTAATTTGTAGTGTTCCGTCCACAAAAAAATAAAACAGTGCAAATTTGTGGGAATGAATGTGGACATGTGTAACAAAAAACCCATTTATTATTTTGTTGTGTTATCTTCATGGTCATGTTGTCATCAGCATGAACTGATACAGTAGCGCGATAGGCATGGTGCGTGTGTGTATGTATGTGTGTGTGTGTGTGCGTGCGTGCGTGCATGCGTGCGTTTGTGCTGTGTGTGGACGACTTAAACTCAAAAACTGCCAGACCGATTGCCTTAGTATTTGGTAGGGACATTACTTTTGTTGTCTTGGTGTTTTGGTGACCACGCTCACAGCAACAGCTGTATGATGACGCATATCACAAAGATAACATCAGGGTTTCATAGACAAGTGAACGAACGTTCAAAAAATGTATGCAAATATGTCTAGGAACATGACCACACCCATAGCAAGAACCATGGGATTGCGTATATTGCAAAGATAACAGCAGGGCTGGATAGGCAACTGGATAATCATTCAGCAAATTAACACCTATACCTGGCATGGATCAGCATGTGGATAAAGATTTTTAAAAAGATGTACAGTTGTGCTACAACACCATTGGTGCTATTTTTTAGCTGTTAAATTATTGAATGATAACCTTTATTTGTGTCATTAGCTCATATATTTTATGGAGTTCAAATAATGGTAGTGATATGCCTCAATCTGTCTAGCATATAAACAACATATATATAACACTAAACCTTTACAAAAAAATGTACTTGCGTCATATATCTCATCAAGTTATGATGATAAGGAAAATGGCTATAAAATGTATACCTGTTCTGTCAATAAAATGAGAAATACCACATTTGTTCACTCATCTGGATAATTCCTGTAAATTGTCCGAATATGCCCTAAATGTTTATTTATGTGAAAATAAAATGTATTCACTATTTTCAGTTCTATATTTGCTCCAATGGTGTATATATAATAGTCAATTAGGAACATTAGAGGTTTGGAAAGGGTTATCTTTAATCTGGAGTACATGGTTGTTGTCTTCCATGTAGGAAGCACTTCAAGGCCTTGCCTTGCCTTGCATAAGATGAAGAAGCCACAAATGTATATATGCAGTCAGAATACTGTTTTTTTCTCAAAAAACCCCCATCAAATTCACCATATTGCTTGCCATTACATTTTGTAATTCTTATCATGTAACTCCACAATACTGTCTGACTGTTTTTTTGCAAATGTTATATTTAATCCTCAGTGTTTTTGTTAAAGCAGGTAAAAATCTACAAGAGTTCCCATGTATTTTACTGAGATTCACCACCAGAATTATAGTACATACATGTAGTATGGAAATCTTTGCAAATTTTACCAGATTTCCCCCTTCCTGTTACCATGCAGGGTTACCAGACCCTAGCAAAAATGCACTTCTTTTATTTACTCATTCCTTTTACCCCCATTACTAGTAACGTGTCCCCAATAGCAGTATTTTATTTGGCTACCCGTCATATTTCAACAGTTGTAAACAGTATTTATTTTTGAGTTATAACTTATATAAAATGATTCACCAAGTGGGCACCAACAGCTTGATTCTGATTTTTTGGCTACATATAAAAGTCAAAATTTGAACAATTTAAAAACAAGACAGATTTTGAACGGTTTAAAAAACAAGTCAAATTTGCATAATTTAACAACAAGTCAGAATTTGCATAATTTAAATACAATGGCAGCGCTATAAAAGTGGTTAACATAGTAGGCGATAGTAAAACACGTATTTCTTTGGCAAGCTTTAGTAAATGTTTGTGGTAGACCCTGAGTTTTAAATAGTGACACTCAGAAATGTCACAATACATTTATAAACATTAAAAATAGATAAATTAAACGTGTAGATGCTAGCATGATAAAAAGCAGGTTTGAATCTCCCGTGGCATGTACAGAATTGTGGGTTCAACTCTATGATTTTGTGAGAAAAATGTAAGTTATTAACATGGCAATATGTTCCTTCGTTATGCAAATTATTTTATTATTTCCTGGGGAGAACACAAAATAGCATACTATTAGAAAAATAAAGATATTTAAAATGGTTAGATTGTCACACAAAATCTACATCAAAAATTGGAAAAGGGTTGCTATCTAATCTTTGTAAGTTCTTTTTGAGGAACTAAAGGAGAAGGGAAAACAAAAGATTTAGTATATTCCTGACGGTATTTATGAATCATCACTGCAAAAATTGGGGATTTGCATCCACAAATTTTTATTGACTAATTTTTAGTAGAGAATTGTCAGTAGGTTGAGAGAATTGTCAGTAGGTTCAGAGCATTGTCAGTAGGTTTAGAGAATTGTCAGTAGGTTTAGAGAATTGTCAGATGTGTTTTCACTTAATCAGAAAATAATGTCAGCTAATCAGAAAGGAAATGATACATGTACCTAATAATTCTGTCTGGCATTGAGACTGCTAATTGAGGTATGAGTAGATTAATTGTTCCCACCTATATTTGTATGTCCTTGATAAAATGTGATCAGATTTATTATTTGAAGACACAAAAACAAAATTATAATGGTTTCCATTATTATACTAATGATTGGACTTCATGGATTCAAAGCTACAATGTAGGAAAAGTGCATTTTTATTTTATTAAAAAATTTAATTACGTTTTTTATTAGGCTTATTACAAAAATACAACTCCTTTCATGGATAGAAATCTTTTACATTTTGTATTCAGAAACTTTTTTAATGTTATCAATTTCAAAAACTGTCCCCATTTCTTAATGTTATACATTTAATTTACTTTTTTACTCAATATGAAACTCTACACTCTTATTTTGGAAAGTGCATATTATCATTTATATATGGTAATATTGAACACATATTGCCTGGCCATGAGGGCTATAGCACCCGTTTATTACACCCGAGGGACTGTGAGTTACCACAATCACATGCTATTGAATAGCATGTGATTCTGGTAACTCACAGTCACGAGGGGGTAATATTATAATGAACGGGTGCTATAGCCCGAATATAGGCAGGTAATATGTGTTTTATAATATACCTCATGAAAATCTTGCTTTCATCTCTTGAGGTTGGCAGACGACGTCATTCGAAGCTGCCATTTTGACCTGCTATGAACTCGCGGTGGTCACGTGACCATGTAATAGTTGATGGAACTATTTCCCTAGGGAAATAGTCATTCTATTTTCCTATCACGTGACTGATTCTAGCGAATCATGGCACAGCATTATCACTAGGTATATTATAAACTTATACATGTATATGTCGATATGATGATTTTAACTTCAATTGACAGTTATATGTACAAAAATATATATCACCTAATTGAATGAATGAATGAATGAAATTTATTTCACCAGATAAGAAAAATAAGCTACACTTTCAAAGAAACATATGCTACAAATATACAAATACAAAAGAAATAGACAATTGTTATCTGATGTGGACCATGGAAATAGTTCAGAGGAACTAGTCTTGTCCATGGCCTGTGCATTTTTCTAAATTTCAAATCGAAAATGAAGAAGAGAAAGTAAAACAAAAAGAACTCACAGCATGCAATGCTTTGTCTGATTTAGATTTAAGGGGATACATGTACTTGTTTCTTTGGTATGATGTCTGAGATACATATACCTGCAACTGTGGTGAGTTTAGATGAAATCTCTACAGAATTCACTCAGGCTGCAATAAATAAAATAAGTGCAGTTTAAAGGATAACTGTCAAGAATCTATGCTGGGATTAACAAAGTGGCTTTTCATGTTAAACAAAATAATCCCAAAAGTCATTAGGTGATATATTGTACACTTGTCACATAGCCCTGCATGCATCATACGTACATGTACCACAGGGGTTCAGAAGTGGGCGTTGGATATATTTTTAAAAACTCATGCATAAAAAAAAAAAAGTGATGTAGTCAATTGTAAAATTATTTCTCTTTTAAAAATAAGAGATTATAGTAATCATAAATAACATAAATCAACAAACATATTCAATGTCCACTGCAGGGCCTCCTTGTAATCATACCAAAATGGGTGAGTCCAGGAAATTAGGTTATTTCCAGATGTATAATGTCAAGCTGTAAAATCAATATCTGTGTTTATACAGCTTAATTTGTGTACTTGTCAAAGGGGTCTCTCCTGGCAATCAGAACGTGATTACCTGAAGGTCAGTGACACCACTGCTATATCAAACCTTATTTCATCAAGGAAATAATGATAACGATGTAGTTATCTAGATGACGTACAGCTAAATTATAGCCCAGAAATTGAATGCAGTATGTGGATGAGGATTTTGCTCGTGCTTTTCTCCTACCACATATTGCTATAACGGTCGTACGTTCAAACCTAAAATGATATTACGATTTCCATGCTGTGATGTTAAATATGGTAATCACGTTTACACTGTACAGCTCAACCTTCCTAGCTGGTTCTAATTATGTGGTGATGATATATAGACATCACATTATAAAACAGTGGGAAGAATTGAAACGCAATAAGACTTTACACCTGTTTTCTGGCCATAACTTCATTAAAGCAATATAGGTCGTAAGTGAAATGCCAGGCATGGCAGGAGAAAAGGGTAAAGTGAGAGCAAAATCCGTCCATCAGTACATGATCCAGGCTCAGCTACTTCTGGGTCAAGATACAAGTACAATAGACCATTCCAGACTGCAAATAGGAAATTGAGAATACAGCACCCTCGCTCAAATTGGGGGTATCATCACTACACCCACAGTAGTACCATTTCCTAAGAACTTTGTCCCAAACCATGAAAATCCAACAGAATTGAACAGAATCACACCAGCATCGATAATGAAATATATTGAAATGATTTTGAAAACCTTGTGTTTCTATTTACAATATGTACATGTGATAATTGTCATACCGGTATATTTAGATAGTACATCATACATGTACATTTGTACATGTATGTGTGTTTTGACAGAATTGTTCCTAGCTGAGCTGCTCAAAGATAACATGTCAAGGTCCCACTGCTTTTCAAGATGTGATAAGAATTGAATAGCATATCTTAAACACCAAGACATTACTCAGTTCCATGTGTGTTTGTTAATGTCTAATATTTGTTTTCACGTGGGGATGATCGTTCAATGTCACACAAGCTCAACAACCGAACTCTTTTCATTTCTACTTCTATCCAAATTTTCATTCAATGTTCAAAGCTTGTGTGTTTATTACTGAGATGTTGATATGGTCATAAAAATTAACTTCTAATGTGAGATACAGTGCTGTGTTTGTGTTAGTATTTTGATGTGTTCACCAGCATCTCAGTTTGGAACTTTAT
Source organism: Glandiceps talaboti (assembly GCF_964340395.1). Taxonomy (NCBI): domain Eukaryota; kingdom Metazoa; phylum Hemichordata; class Enteropneusta; family Spengelidae; genus Glandiceps; species Glandiceps talaboti. The sequence continues at coordinate 18,094,695 of NC_135558.1, read as the reverse complement.
GTTTACCATCTGTTTTTACATTGCATTGATCATAGTGGTGTGACAGCTACAATTTTGATCATGGTTTGCATCGTATATAAACGTGTGATGTCACACTTCAGGGGGAGGGGAGGGGGTTTTGTCGTAAACGAACGATGGTCGTTCATTGCGCTTGTGTGACATTGTGCGATCGTCCCTTACATGTAGAACAAAGATTTACATAACATAATGATCCCACTTGCAATTACATTTGTATGATGTGATTTGAAAGTACAATATGTACAAAATTTTTATGCAAAAACATTTTTTTTCAAAGAGACAAGGTGAGGCGAGGCAAAACTGAAATAAATAATTTTGTAATAGAATAATCAGTAAGTGAAATGTTAGTTAATCATTAAATGTTTGTACTCATAAATCAGAAAACTGTATTGTCAATAAATATACAAAAAATATAACCTTGTGACATCGGTGCAATGCAGTACATGGCACTCTTCACAATGCTCAGCCTGACAAAAGGTTTGAGGGAATTATTCTCAATAATTTTCTGACTCTGTCATTAGCAATATTTCATGTTTGATATTGAACCCAGAGTTCAAAAAATAATCAGATATTATTCCCCAATATTTTTCTTCGTTCAGCCAAGGAAAATACTTGTGATCTAAGGGGCCCTTGTCACTACAACTCGCTAGACGAGTATAGTGACAACCCCTTAGGTCAGTGGGTATTTTCCAGCTGAATGATGAATAACATACTTATACCATTGCCACTCAGTAATATAAAAAAATAATGGCAAGTTTGAGCATTTTGACTCATATTTCGAACACAGCAGAACCAGTGATGTAGATACGCATTGTCATACGGCATAGATGTGTGTTGTTGTGACGTAGAACGACCAGAGTGTATATTCTATATTTTTGGTTGAACCTGGCTCATGCATATTATAATTTTCCTTACTTTGCATGATTGAAAAATGAAAAAATATCCCTGTAGACTTGGAGGATGAACAAAAATTCAAAGAATCCAAATGGCAGATTGAGGATAGCTGAAATAGTGTTGTAGTGTATACCGTAGTCCTTATAAAGACAACAAGTACATTTTGTAGGCTAACATTCTTAGTATAATGTAGGGAATTTGTAGCTTTAGTAAAATTGTAAATTCAGCGTAGAGTACAAAACAAATATTGATAGATTAATGTGGTTTCAGGACCCAAGATAATTGAGAGGTTGAATGTCAGATAATTTGTCTTTTGGTATGTTATACTTGCTTTCAAAGCTGTAACGCTATATATCAAATGTCTATATCCTGTACTGGAATTTCATTTTGACATAAGTGGCTCATTTATTTTATGTGTGTACTTGCCTTGAAATTTAGCCTACGTGGCATATTGACTGGGATTTCGAATTTGTCTTTTATACTTATATAGTACACTACATGTACACCATTGGTATGCTGTTATTGTTAGTATTGTTCATTCTTTTCATAATTCATGTATTTGGCACAAGTGGCTAAGTGAATTCCAGTGCTTGCTATTTATACTGTCCTCCAAACTGTAAGAGTTCATTATTTGTAAGTTAAAAATTAACATGTATAATTAGATGTTCTTTATGTGTCTGAAATCACGTTTCCATGCCGGTTGACCTATAACATTGTGCCTTTATTTGACCTTACATGCATAACCCGTGTCAGTGCTTGACCTATAGCATTCTGTTGTTTGACCTATGACCTGTGTCCTTGTTTGACTTATAACCTGTCCTTGCTTGACCTATACTCCCTTTATCCCTGTTTACCCATTTGATAAGCTGCACAGTTGCACGTGTGCATATAAATTATAATCCCATAATTCTATTGCTGTTGAAAAGCTTTAAGATATGGATTATAAAACTGTAAGAGTGAAAAACAGTTGTCTATACTAGTAAAGCTATAAGAAAAATATAACTTTCTTCAACAGAAATTATGCTGCACTTCAGGTGACCTGCTTAAATTAAATATCTGTAAAAAAAAAAATGAAACGCAATGGCAGATCTTTTTCACAATATTTATCACGTCATTTTGCAGTACAAGGACACTGTGCCCTCAAATGATAGACAGATTTTTTGTTACGAGTCAAAATGATAAAACTGGCATTTCTTGTGAGTCACCACATAGTAAGAGATATACATGATGTACCTGAGAACACCAAATTTTGGTGCATCACCAGAAATTGTAGGTGTCAGTGGCACGTCAAATTAGGATGAGTCTCACAAGTTTGGTGTGTACATATTCTACAGTACAAAAAACTACACTAGATTTGTTTGTTAATTTGAATGTCAGAAGTGCATCATTTAAGATTAGTATTCTCTCCATGCCCGGAAAAGACCTAGATTCCAGACCAACCCCATACATTATTGAAAGCAATATTGTATCAAAACTTACATGGCTGTTCATTCTTTTGGTAAAGAGATTTCTTTCAAAGATATCATATTAATATTATCAGCGACAACATGTATTTGAGACTGGTTTATTGTGTTATGATAATTGTAGTACAGTGTAAAAATATTTACAGCGTGCGCACTGTGCCATTATTCTTGGTCGCAGTATGACACATTAAACAGCTTCATTTGTATGCATCACACGAGTACAACTAAATTTGTGTAGGAATTTCATCACATTGTTGCGGTCTCGGAAGGGTCATCAATTTGTATTATCCAATCTTGGTAGGTATACAGGTATATACACATTCAGTCTGATCAACAAACATGGTTTGTTAGGGTCGTTCATTGACCTACAAAGTTTCATGGCTGAGTCACCTTGATTTGTTTTTATAGCTATATACACCAGCTGGCATCATAACATTGCAATAATAAGAATTGCTGTGTTATCGATACTGACATTTCAGATGTCCTCGTTTGATGATGACGTGTGTGTATTGAAAATTCTTTTGAAGCAGATTCATCTTTGTGACAAATGTTCTGAAAAAAAGAATACTATTGTTTTGCCAAATCTGAGAATGTGTTAAGAGTCTGAAGAAAAAGATACAATATGTACGACTACAAGCTTACTGAGTTACCACACCTTTCAGATACAATGTTAGCTTTGCTTTGTTGAATAGTGTGTATTGAATCAAATGTAATTGTAATCAGCAACACAGACAAACATTTTCTGAGGCACTTATATCATTCTTTAATACAAATAATGGGGATTGGAATAAAGAAAGAAGATATACATGTAGCTATAACCACCCCCCCCCCCCCAAACAAAAAAAACCAAAAAACCAAACCCCCTCCCCCCAAAAAAAAACACACCAAAAAAAAAAAAAAAAAAAAAAAAACACCAACCGAAAAAAACCGAAACACTGCCAATCCTCTACCACCATCACCACCACAACCTACAACAACAACAACAAAACTACATGTATCAAAACCTGGTATGCTTTAAAGGGTGGAGAAAATTGTCATGATGCGTGATCATTATATAATAATAATAATAATAATAATAATAATAAACTTTATTTAAACTCGATAGCCTCATAGGTAACAGCCTTTTTTCATGAGGGTCGAGAACAAAAAAGAACAATTAAAATACAATGACAGAAAAGGAGACTACATACAAATTGCAAAAAAAAATGCAATAACGACACAAAACGTCCAACAGACAAAATACAGACAGCAAGTGACAGAAAAAATACGACCATACTAAAAATTTACATTGTCATCTATGAATCCCTGAAAGTAATGTTTATGACACGCAATTTTGAAACTTCTAATATTAGTAATAGATCTTATTGCAGCCGGTAGTTTATTGTAGAGTGTAGGCGCTGCTACTCGAAATGATTCCTTAAAAACATTTGTTCTGGCAAATGGGACTAGTAACGAGTGATTTGTAACTGAGCGCAAAGACCGACTAGGTCTATATGGTGAAAGTAATCGAGTGATATAAGTGGGATATTGGCCATGTAATGCTTTATTAACTTAAACAACGTTATTAAATTTGTAACGATAGGAGAGTGGATACCAGTTTAGCCTGATTAGCATCTCGGTGGGAGATATGCCGGCGTCGCAATTTAAAATAAGCCTCATGGAACGTTTCAGTAGACTATTTAATCGGGTGTTGTCGATCTTGCTGCAGCAGCCCCATACTGCTTGACAGTAATCAAAGTGAGGTAAAATAAAGCTATTATAGTATTGCCGCCGTGCTGATTCTGGTAGGAAGCACTTTATTCGCGCCAAGAGATATAACTTAGATTTAATTTTCTTCACAATATTGTTTACATGTGAAGACCATGACAAATCATTGTTTATGACTATTCCCAACAACTTTTCACTTAGAACATTTTCAATATCATAATCACCCAGTTTCACATTCAAGTCACTACGTGACAAGTGTGTTCGTTTCTGTCTAGTTGTAATTAGCATACATTTTGTCTTGTCAATGTTAGGGCACATTTTGTTTTCAGTACACCAATCACTAATACCACCAAGAGCACCGTTTAACTTGTACTCAAGATCTGTCACTGACTGTGCCGACGTATGAATCGTAGAATCGTCAGCAAACATATCGATTTCACAATTCGAAGTACAAAGTGGCAAATCGTTATACTATATTATATTATATACATATATTTTATCTATGCGTGTACATGTAACAACAGTGGAATTACATCATGTAATTCATCGTCTGGTCTTCTCCAAAATACAAAGTTACCCGTTTGTACAGTATGATACATGTATATGTTTCATGTATCAAACTATATATATTTAAATTATACTTTATATTTTATGGTAGGTACATAATATACTGGTAATTACATTGTAAAACCTCCTGGTACATATTAATCATAAACATAGTTCTGAAAACAATTTACCAAACATCAAAAAATTTATATGGTTGAATATTCCTCATCTTTATGATAAAAATGTCGTACAAAATGCACATAATCTTAATTCTTGTGGAACATTATACTTGACATGTACAGCTGTTGTCCAAAATGACTTTATTTATATACATGTAGCTGGTACTAAGATACAGCAGTCATTTACTGAAGTACTTTCAAGTATAGAAAATACTATGACAGAACCCTTGATGTGTGAGTGCCAATGTGGTGAACTCACAGTACATGTATTTGCATGAATAAAGTACTAGCTTGTAGTGTCGTTTGTCAAATGTGCAGCAGAAAACACTACAAGCATGAGTGCAGATGCCATGAGTATACCAACACAGGTACAGTTGTATTCACGCATCATGTTGTTCTGTTATGTTATATACTTAATATGTGTATCTAAAATAGCAAATTTTGTAAATATACAACTGTGTGTGTAATCGCCAAACCTGATATATTTTCAGTATTGTACAGTAACTGCAGTACAAATACCAAAAAGTATGTGGCACTGCCAAATAATAAATACGTGCATGTATACATACATGTACATGTACTGCCAAAGCTGATTAAACATCTCAGGTGGTGAATATATAGCGTGATTTCTGTATTTACCTCCTTCGTTTATTTTGGGGGTTTTCAATTTTGCTGTTCCGGGAGTGATCAATGAAGTGATGGAGAAAGGATATATAATTTGTCTGGTTCTTGAAACTGATTCATTAATTAAACATACATGTATGCATATGTGCAAACTAGAACTTTAGTACACAATATAACCCAAATGTCTATGAACCATTTAGAAATGTTATTATTCTAGAGTCTGTAAGGGTTACCCTAATATTTTTAATGTTGCTCATTACTTTTTCATGGCAACTATGGGTTGGTCGGTTATGAAAAAATGAAGTAAAAAAAATTAAAAGATCATTTTCTTCATGTTTCTCTGCCTCTCCTTTTCCTCCTCTCTACCTTATTTCTATTGGATTCCTGGTAACAAACCTTTTCCCAGCTTCTCTGCACAATTGACATGTTCACAGCCCACCCAACTTCCATCATGAAAGAAATGCTTTGTTCTTGAACAAGTGTCATCATCACCGCCATGACTGTAGATGATGTTGACAGTCCAGACACAATGCTTATTCTTGTCAGAGAGGGTGCTGCTCTGCAAAATATTAAGGGCGGACAAAAATATTTTTTTTAAATTTGATATCGGAGTCAAAAATTTGGGTCAGTCGGATAACGAGAAACAGAAAAAAAAACATAAGATCACCCTAACAGTTACATTAATAGACTGCTAGTGCTATGAATGAATGAAAATGAGTATTAAAACTAACTCTCTAAAACAATTACAGTAACAGATGTATAAGAAATCTAAAATATTAATGTATTGCTTCGGGGCTGGGCTGGACATATTACAGTGTAGCAGAAAATGATAGCATTTGATGGGTGTTGGTTGGGTAATGTAGGCTTGATGATAGTTTTGTTCATTATTTTGCCTTGAAAAAATGTGGAAATTTTGTTTTCTTTAATGTCTAGATAACTTCATATAGCAAATATTAAATTAAAATTCTATCATAAAGACATTTCCACAAATCTT
>NC_135558.1:17938270-18085770 GCF_964340395.1 Glandiceps talaboti | reverse complement strand
CAGTTGCCTTCACTGAAGTAGGGAGGTTTTTTTTTGTGTCTAACACCCCCCTGAAGTTTCCTAAGACATTTATAATGTACAAATGGTTACACATTATCTTTGTTTAGTTAAAGACACTTGATTCACTGAAGAGTGTGTAAGATATAACATTCATGCCAATAAGCTATAGGACTGAACATGCCAAGCTATCAACCAGTATGCAGTGGTTAAGAAGCCAGATAAGGCTGAACAACACGACGACCTATCGTAAAGTCTAGATTCAATCCCACAGTCTTGCTTTAGATTTATCATATCAACAAATCTATAAGGATTAGATAGAATATTTTACCTCATGCTAGAGGATCAAAAGAGAACAATGAGGTTGACTTATTCTCAGTACCTGTAATAACATTTTACGTCATACTAGAGGGTCAAAATAGAATAAGAAGGTTGATGTATTCTCACAATCTCAGTGGGTACCTGTAATAACATTAACATTTTACCCCACACTAGAGAGTCAAAATAGAACAAGAAGGTTGACTTATTCTCAGTACCTGTAATAGCATTTTACCTCACACTAGAGAGTCAAAATAGAACAAGAAGGTTGACTTATTCTCAGTACCTGTAATAACATTTTACCCCACACTAGAGAGTCAAAATAGAACAAGAAGGTTGACTTATTCTCAGTACCTGTAATAGCATTTTACCTCACACTAGAGAGTCAAAATAGAACAAGAAGGTTGACTTATTCTCAGTACCTGCAATAACATTTTACCCCACACTAGAGAGTCAAAATAGAACAAGAAGGTTGACTTATTCTCAGTACCTGTGATAACATTTTACCTCACACTAGAGAGTCAAAATAGAACAAGAAGGTTGACTTATTCTCAGTACCTGCAATAACATTTTACCTTATGCTAGAGGGTCATGTGCGCCTATAGTAATGCATGTGTAACACGTGTAGTAGAAGTCACTAAAATATTTTATACTAGATAACAGGATGGATGTAGAGAAATGAAATATTTTATATTAGATAACAGGATAGATGTAGAGAAATGAAATATTTTATATTAGGTAACAGGATGGATATAGAGAAATGAAATATTTTATATTAGATAACAGGATGGATGTAGAGAAATGAAATATTTTATACCAGATAACAGGATGGATATAGAGAAATGAAATATTTATATTAGATAGCTGGATAGCTGTATAGAATAAAAATATTTTAGATAACAGGATGGATGTAGAGAAATATTTTATGAGAGTACACATATTCTCATTCAGAATGCTCTGGAATACAAAATAATCATTTCACATTTTCAGACAAGGGATTGTTCAAATGCAATTAATGAATTATTCATAGACCCTAGAATATATTTAATGATTTATTTATTATTCAGATTGGATACAGTTGACTATAAACTACATGTGTAACTGTCACCATATTTACAAAGAAATTTGCAAAACGGTATTGTATTTATCGGCATGGGATTAATAATTGGTACAGTTTAAGGAGATGAAGGATGTGTCATTTATGGCTTTTAATTATCATTACTTAGGATTGTTTATTTACTGTAGTATGAAAGTACACTCATTACTAAATTGTACCCTGACTGTGTCACCTAACCTACTTTTGGAAAAAAAGGTCAAAATAGTGTATTAATAAGTAAGTATGAAAGGTTTGAATTTAAACAACACAACATACATGTACATACATACATACACACACACATACATACATACATACATACATACATACATACATACATACATACATACATACATACATACATACATACATACATACATACACACACATACATACATACATACATGTACAAACATACATAGTAACATACATACATACATACATACATACATACATTCATACATACATTCATACACACGTGCATACATACATACATACATACATACGTGCATACATACATACATACATACCGTACATACATACATACATACATACATACATACATACATACATACATACATACATACATACATATATATTATACACATATACATGTACATTTTACATACATGCATACGCACACACACACACACATATGTACACATGCATATATGTACACATGTACGTATGTAAATTTTACATGTACATACAGACACAGAGAAAAGGTGAGTTACACAGACACAGACACACATACACATGCATATACACACAGACACACACACACAGACACACACACACAGACACACACACACACACACACACACACACACACACACACACACACACACACATACATGTACAGTCATATAAGATAATATGGTGCAGTAAATCCCACCAAATTGAGTTTGTGGTCAATACTCAAAAATCAGCTTCCCAATGTCAATCTGTGACTACTACTTATGGATACAACCGACTACTAATTAATATGTACACAGTCTAATTATTGGTATTTGAATAATATTCAGTAAATAGATTGTTTGTTGTCTGATTAAAATAATAATACTTCAGTTACAGTTAGTATAGAATTTAGACTCATTGGTTGAAGTTTTCACTCACCTTGTTCAGTGTCTTCTACTTGTAAGTTGATGCCAAACTTTGTACGATCATGCTATTCCTGAGCTTCAAGTGGTTTAGTGTATGCATCAGCTTTTGTTTATGTTTTTGGATTGCCGATTGTTTGACATGTACATTGTATTTCGCTATTTATTCCTATTATCGAAATGTAACCCTTTTTGCCCATGGGATGGATGCCTTGAAATGCAAATAAAATCTGAATCTGAATCCAAATATGAATATGAATCTGAATCCATATCTGAATCTGAAACTGAAACTGAATCTACTATTCCTATTGAATAGCTAAAAAGAAGTGTACATTGGTTATAAGGTTAAAAGCCAAATTACAACAACTCAGCCACTTGTATTAATCTTTTATCAGATGTCTAATTTTGTCAACATTCCCATGTGTAATCCACTTTCTGACAAAAGGTCATTAATTGAAATTGAAGGTTCCCTTGTGATCTGTAGAGTAATGATAACATCACCGAATAGAGCAAAACAAAATGTTAGTGCCAATGCTTACAATCCAGCAATGTCTACTGGGTCCAATTTCAATGGAAAGCAGGGAAAATTTATGATACTGTAAACCTGGGAATTTTTGCTAAAGACTTATTTTCGCTTGTTTCACAGGAAAATAAAAGCATGGAAATAAGTAATGACTGAAATGCCTTCTTTTACACGAACACTATGTACCAGTCTGGTAATTAGTGAAAAATTAGTCTTTGTGAATGAGCTGAAAACTGTCAAATCACCAAATTTACTAGTAGCAAAAATATCCAGGTTAACAGTACTTAGGTTTATTAGTCATCCTTTGAACTTGTGAACCTGTAACTTTTAGGGATAATATGCTATGAGAGACAACCACATGTATAATTAATGTCACAGACATACACATTGTAACTGTAGTGTAGCATACATTTGAAAATGTATGAAATATCAAAATGAAGAATTGAATACGGAACAAGTTCAGAATTACATGATTTACCATGTTATTATATCAGAAAATAGTTATTTCACCTTCCTGACAAGAAATTATGATATACATTGTATAATATCTTGTATGCACTGGTAATATTGCAAACTGATGATTTGATAAGAGGCATACAATATATACAGTAAGCTGTGAATACATACAACTGTATTTAGTTGCAGTAAAATGTCATCTGTGACGTACAATGTAAGTGCTATACATTACATGTACAGAACATAAAGGTAGTGAATAACATGTCATAATCCTTCTGAAGTTCTGTATTTGTTGTAGGTTTTTCGTTCCTTTTTGTTTGCCTTTTACACTTTTTTTCCATGTTAATATGTCTTAATCCTATATTTGTTGTAGGTTTTTCTCTCCTTTTTGTTTGCCTTTTACACTTTTTTTTCCATGTTAAGTGCTCGTCATTTTCTGTATGGGCTGTTCACTCACTGAGTTGTCTTTTATACTAAATTTTTTGGCAATTTTTCAAATCATTGTATTGTTAATGCTAGAATTTGCAATGTGATATTCTTGTATGACTGTGTAGAATTCTGAATCGTTGTAAACCACAGCCTCTTTTACTGTACTACACTGTTACAGATATCCTGTATTGGTACGCATATAGAATTATGAATTTGCATATATCAGTGTATACGATGTTGTACTTACACATTACTGCAGTAGACTTCTATGCTAGAAGGTGATAATTACTGTCACAGGCATACCAGCTTATGTGTTGTTCAAAACCTTATCATTTACTGTGTGATACACACATACATGTAAAGAAATATTTTCACTGTTCTTATGTTATAATCATCCTAATTGTCAAATCTGAAATTACCCACAGTTGCATATATAATGTATTGCACATGTACAAGATTACAAGTCTAAAAAGTAAATTTTATTATTGTTAGGCAAACGAAAACAAATTGTAAGTTATATTGATTTATTTTAGAATGTACAGTGTGATAAAATGTGATGATGCCCACCTCAATTTGCATTATTAAGCTAGGTGGATATTCAGACCAACTTGCTATACTGTACAATGGTATGCAGTATGACTCAATAATCATTATCTGACTGGACTCGTAAACTAGCTGAATACTAACACAAAATCAGTATGAGGTGATAATACATTGGCGGTGGTAACACTTCACCGGCAATGTGAAACTTGATGGGTTAATGCTTGCACTATAGCCTTGAGTGTTAACATCAGACTAACTCAGTGCTGTCCCTGTTTTTTTGCTTTAAACACCTCACCAGCATGTGTTAGCAACTTGATGGGTTAGCAGCTTCACAGTGGCAAGGCTCGAACCTGCAACCTAAAGATTCCAAGCGACCGGCTAACCATCTGACCATCATAACTCTAGTAGTACATCAGTGAGGATTGTCATAATTATAACTTCATTTCTTTTTTTCCCCAGATTTTACCCTCAGATCTGTACTGAAGAATGAATCTAGATTTTATGATTATATGGTGCATAATTTATCTTTACCTGCACAGTCAGTAGATAATTTACTGACATATAAGATTAATCCAAAAGAGGTAAGGAAATATTGTGTATAATGTCGTTTATTTACCATCACTTGTAGCTTTTTCAATACATTTCATCTTACAGGAGTATCCATGTCAACAAAATTATGGGATTTCTTTTCTAAAAAAAGTGTGTAACTATGAGTAGAATGTATTGGTTCAAGAAATAGACTCAGTCCAACTACGACAATTGAAGTTAAAAGAAGTGGGTGGGAGTACATCTAAATGTTGGCAAAGTGTGAGATAGAAATTTGTCAAATATGTATGAACCCAGAGTAGCTTACAGTAAAAGGAAATGATACTTGTGAATTCACTATGTTTAATAAAAAAGTTGAACAAACTGCATCGTTCACTTTCACTTATTTGTACAGAGCTGGCATCGATCAGAACGGAGGTAGAAGTTTTTTACAGGCACTGGTAGGGAACTTGCATTAAATGAATTGTCGACTGCTTGACAATGTATTGTTATATGATTAATATAGCAATATAAATTGTGGACAACAAACTTTACGGAAATTACCGAGCAAGACCTGTATGTCACTTCTCCCTAACTTCTGATCTGCCAGCTCCGTACTGATAAGTGACAGCAAATGAAAAAAAAATGCATTTTATTTTGTTAAACATTCAATTTGTCATTAAACGATGAATTCACAAAGTCTCCTTTCCCTTTAAAGTGGGTGAGAATTGGGCATTTATTTTGGATTTTTAATTGATACAACACCTTTACTGTATATTTTTCTACTTGAAAAAACAGTGTGAAATAACATATACCAAGTCCTTGTTTGAAACTCAATAAATTGCAAAACATTAAAGAAATATGTAAGATGTCTGTTATTGTACATACAATAACAAATTTTTATACTTGTTGCGTCTGTGCGTGTATATGTGCGTGCGTGCATGCGTGCATGTGTGTGTGTATGTATGTGTGTATGTATGTGGAGGGGGGGGGGGTGTGTTCAAGTGTATTAAAAGCCTAGCATTTTAATCCTGTTGTCATGGATTAGTACATTGCACTATAATATTAGTAGAACCAAAAGAATTTGATAGGTTATTCTTTTGTTCAGGACCTACTTTTATAGTTCAGCCACACAGCTGTTTTTCAAATGCAAATTTTAACTCTACAAGTCAAGTACTCTGACATGGGCCTTTAAAGACAAGGTACTCTGACATGGGCCTTTAAAGACAAGGCACACTTTGTCACTGAAGTTATTGAATTCTTCAAGAACTTCTATCAATTCTCTCAATACTTGATTGATTTCAGGTGTACAGGATACTGTATGGAACGAGTCCAGAGAAGGCGGAGACTAAAAATGACCCTAAATCTGGTGCTACAACGTGGTCTTTAAAAAAATGGATTCACCAACGATTAGCAGGTCTCAAAAATGGAATTATGTATCAAAACCTGACTTCTCAAGATCAAATACTTACCAAAGAACAACTGATTGGCATACTATCTCAGACTATCACTCCTAGTGGTTTGTTACCAGATGGTTTACAATTTAACCAGACTCAATATGCAAATGATATCAAGGTAAGAACAACTGATTGGCATACTATCTCAGACTATCCAGGTGGTTTACAATTTAACCAGACTCAATATGCAAATGATATCAAGGTAAGAACAACTCATTGGCATACTATCTTAGAATATCACTCCTAGTGGTTTGTTAGTCCCCGCGGACGAAGTCCGGAACGGGGACTTATGGATTGGGTTCCGTCTGTCCGTGCGTCCGTCCGTGCGTGCGTCCGTCCGATGCCTGGACCTATTTTTTTCAAACTTGGTATAGGGGCAACATACTATGGCATACATATGCACGTCAATTTGTTTTATGATACGATCCAATATGGCCGCCTAGCAACCATTTTGTTTGCAAATTTTCCCTGTCTAGAGCCATAACTCAGACATGCTTTAACAGATCTCATTCAAAGTTGGTATTAGGACAGTGTTCTATGACATACATGTGCATATTCATTGTTGTCATGATACGATCCAATATGGCCGCCTAGCAGCCATTTTGTTTGTGAATTTTCATGTCCAAAGCCATAACTCAGACATGCTTGAACAGATCTCATTCAAAGTTGGTTTAAGGATAGTGTTCTATGACATACATGCGCATATCCATTTTCATTGTGATACGATCCAATATGGCTGCCTGGTAGCCATTTTGTTTGTGAATTTTCATGTCCAAAGCCATAACTCAGACATGCTTGAACAGATCTCATTCAAAGTTGGTATTAGGACAGTGTTCTATGACATACATGTGTATATCCATTTTCGTCGTGATACAATCCAATATGGCTGCCTGCCAGCCATTTTGTTTGTGAATTTTCCATGTCCAAAGCCATAACTCAGACTCCATTTCCATCGTGATATGATCCCCCATACCCAACCAATCCTTTATTGTTGGAGGCATATTCCATGTCCAACAAGCACACACAACATATCTAAGTCTGTTTGTTTTAGGTTCACAAATGTTGTTGCGTGATCAGAGTAGTGATAATTCCTTAAAACCCAATTATAGCGGGGACTATGTCATTCTCAATGACTTGTTACCAGGTGGTTTACAATTCAACCAGACTCAATATGCAAATGATATCAAGGTAAGACTAAGATTTAGAACAACTGATTGGCATACTATCTCAGGCTATCACTCCTAAGAACAAGTCTTACTAATGAGTAAAGCAACATTTCATAAATTTCACTGCCAATTAAAAGTTTGGATGAGGATAATGAAAGTATTTAAATATTTACCAGAAGTTTTTTAACTCTTAACTCTTCATTTATTTCAGAACAAAATTACTGATGACAAAGTACTGCAGACGATATCATGCAAGCAAGATCAGACCTACAGATTTCTGAAAGTTCCTACTGAGCAGAGAAATTCAACTGTAAGCGGAAATATTATTGATGGATATTCTAGCTGTTACCTTAGCTTTGCAAAGATGTCTGCCAGTAATTCTTGTCTTGTGTTCATGTAAATGACATCATTAGTCTTATACTATTGTAATATTAATAGATGTTATTTTGAATTTTTACTTTTGGTGTCAAGGAGAAACCTAATATTTTGTTGTGTAAATCACAATGATAAAGCTATTATGGTCTGTTCATGGTATTACAGCGCCGACAACAAGAGTGTAGCGTTTGCTCTGTAGATGTCAACAATTTCTACTGTACATAAACAAAGAAACCAGTGTATGGAGAAAATAGTTAAACAAACGTCCATTCAGTATCACTGTTTTATCATTTACTTATACCAGATCAATCATTCTTGGTGACGTTTACTGCAAAGTATCACTTCTGATATGGGACAATTCAGTGATTCTAATGAACTGAGATTGTAGCCAAATAGCTATACTGTATACAGCTAATTTAGTATTTTTGTCCATTCAGTATCACTGTTTTATCATTTACTTATACCAGATCAATCATTCTTGGTGACGTTTACTGCAAAGTATCACTTCTGATATGGGACAATTCAGTGATTCTAATGAACTGAGATTGTAGCCAAATAGCTATACTGTATACAGCTAATTTAGTATTTTTGCTAAGGTGTGGGAACCCATATAACAGACATGGGTAAATCTGTTAAAGCTGGGATACTTCCCATATATTGTAATATAATTTTGGCGAGGAACTTCAGTAAAGTGACTGGGGAACTCTGGTAAGTTTTACGTACTTACAGCCCTTAAAAAAACACTGTAAGTGGTCAAATGACAATTCAGCGACTGTAATGAACTGATAGTGAGAGTAATTCTAAAAATATTTCTATATCTGTAGAGCATACATATTCTTTTGTTGTCCAGGCTGTATATCAGTCAAAATGTGTTGTTGTAATCTGTGTTGTATTGACAGGACTCAATTCGAAAAGTTCTCTGTGAAAAGGCACCAGCTGTAGTGCAAAGCATTGCACAAGAATTAAGACAAGAATTGGACTCACAAGCTATAGCTAACAAGGTAAGCACAGTGCTGGGGTGTGATGGCTTTATTAATAGGAATGCAGGCAATGCACATAATCAATCAATCAATCAATCTTTATTGTCTGTGTATGTTGAGATGAGATGCTTTGCATCGTGTAAACTAATGAAAATTAACTGCATTGTTTGCATCAGCCAATATAGTATTCAAATCAGTCAGTGTATCACTAAAAATCAGTTTGTGTTTATTCAAATCAGTGTGACAGATGTGATACTGTTATCAGCCAGTGCAATATCCAAATTTGTCAATTAAGTATGCAAATCAGTAGGGCAACCTCTCTGATTGGTCAGTTTACTAATGTGCGATATTCAAAGCAGTCTTCAATACTATCAGTCAGCATACTATAAAGTATCGTGTACATAAGTTGGGTTACTATTCAAATTAGACCATTTCGTAATCAAATCAGGCCTTTTACTGTTCAAATCAAGACCATTTATTATTCAAATCAGGCCATTTACTATTTCAAATCAGGCCATTTACTATTCAAATCAGGGCATTTACTTTTCCATTTAGGCCATTTACTATAATTTCAAATCAGTCCATTTACTATTTCAAATCAGTCTGTTTGTAAATGAAACCAGGCAGTTTATATTTCCAATTAGTCATTCTAATATTCAAATTAGTCAGCAATATGAAATTAGTGTAATATTCATATTCATCAAATTATTGCGGTTAATATTCAAATTAACCTGTAATCAGATTATTCTGTGATATGCAAATTAGTCTGATATTCAAATAAATATAATTTTCAAATTAGTCTATGTGATATTCAAATCAGTTAATGTCATACCCATATCAGGGGTACAGTTAGTCTTGCTGCTAGACGTTCAGGCTTTCTTTTGATACTATAAGTGAACGAAGTTCGCAGTGAGGGCTTGCCCGAACAGTCTAGCAAATGTCATTTTCAGACTGGACATTCCATTGCGATTACATTAAGCGATGGGTTAATGTAATCATATGTATGCATGTATATACTTTAATATATTCAATCTCTGCATGCAGATGTTGACAAACACACTTATGTCATTACTATGTCTTATCGGTTTATGGTAATTGTGAGTTTGATGAGTGTGTAGACGTTGTCATTCACACATTTTAGTTAACGCATTGGTGGTTATTTTTATAAGCCCCGCCTTAAGATGAATGCATGAAAAATTAGCTATTGTCCTCTGTTTGTGCTTGACGTTAATGCGGTTCTCTGATTGGCAGTTATTTATATCCTGATGACATTTGCTAGACCTTGGATGTTCCATCCTCGATAGCGTTGTTCAGTATTCAAATCAGTTAATGTCATACTCGGAGTCATATCAGTGGTACGGTATTCAAACAAGTCAATTTATAATAATTCATAATCAATGAGTGTAATATTTGAAGTGCTCAGTTTACTTTTCAAATATTATGAAAACTGTCCTACTGGGAACGTTTTGTTGCATAAGTTGTTGTATAGATAGATAAAAGTGGATATACATAGTAGAAGTATAATGCTTGGTACCTGCAATAAAATTATACCAACTAGGATTGTCATAAAAATAACAACAGTTTCATTTCTTGGTCAACACCCATCGAATGCTATTGCAGGTACAGAGAATTGATAAACAGATTGTCTATATTTGGACAAGAGGCAATTTACATGTACAAAAGATTGTACTGAGAACAAGTATTAGTTGTATCTACCCAAACTGGGGGAATTTTTGAAAATGGAAAAAGCAGAAATACATTTTATTATGTTGTGTAATACTAATTTTAGATAGTATATATTTACTTTTGTTATTATTTTCATGTTTTGTACCATATTCCCCAGGGTTTTGTTACGTGTAATCAGATAAACAAATAAACGAATATACTGTTGGTATGTGTTGCACTTGATACACGTAACTGTTGCCCAGAATGTGACTATGAAAAATAGATCATTTATTTCTCTAATAATTGCAAATAAATTGGTGTAATATTGTGAGTGGTTATAGTGTACACAATATTTCAATTTTTTTTTTCAGCTGAACCTGTCAAGTGTTGATATGCCTAACTCAAGGAGAAATGTTGCAAGAATTCTATCTGATGTAAGTAATATTATTTTATGTCCATTTTCTCACACAGTTAGATTTAAAGTAATTTCTACTGGTAGTATAGAGTATATAGGCCTAGGGATAATCATACAAGAAATTCACTCTTTTATAGTACGAATAAAAACAAAAATTTTATGTGAAAGTTTGGCTATTTGATAAAACATGAAATTATTTATCAGCGTTTTAGTAGGTTTATTTGTAAAATCATAGGAGTATTCTGGAGAATCAACTGTAAATTGTCAAAAAAAACCAATTACTTCATATTAAGTTACTTCATATTAAGTTACTTTTCTGCTGCCACAAGCTGGATGACTGTGTTTTGATGAAATATAGTATACAATAGAGTGACATTACAGTGTAGTTGACATGAAAATTATAGCTAAAATGATGTAGGCTTGCTGTTTCACTCATTGGAAATTACAGCTAAAATGATGTAGGCTTGGTGTTTTACTCATTGGAAATTACAGCTAAAATGATGTAGGCTTGGTGTTTTACTCATGGGACATTACAGCTAGAATGATGTAGGCTAGGTATTTCACTCATGGGACATTACAACTAAAATGATGTAGGCTTGGTGTTTCACTCATTGGACATTACAGCTAAAATGATGTAGGCTTGCTGTTTCACTCATTGGAAATTACAGCTAAAATGATGTAGGCTTGGTGTTTCACTCATGGACATTACTGCTAAAATGATGTAGGCTTGGTGTTTCACTCATTGGACATTACAGCTAAAATGATGTAGGCTTGGTGTTTTACTCATTGGACATTACAGCTAAAATGATGTAGGTTTGGTGTTTCACTCATTGGAAATTACAGCTAAAATGATGTAGGCTTGGTGTTTCACTCATTGGAAATTACAGCTAAAATGATGTAGGCTTGGTGTTTTACTCATTGGACATTACAGCTAAAATGATGTAGGCTTGGTGTTTTACTCATTGGACATTACAGCTAAAATGATGTAGGCTTGGTGTTTTACTCATTGGACATTACAGCTAAAATGATGTAGGTTTGGTGTTTCACTCATTGGAAATTACAGCTAAAATGATGTAGGCTTGGTGTTTCACTCATTGGAAATTACAGCTAAAATGATGTAGGCTTGGTGTTTTACTCATTGGACATTACAGCTAAAATGATGTAGGCTTGGTGTTTTACTCATTGGACATTACAGCTAAAATGATGTAGGCTTGGTGTTTTACTCATTGGACATTACTGCTAAAATGATGTAGGCTTGGTGTTTTACTCATTGGACTTTACAGCTAAAATGATGTAGGCTTGGTGTTTTACTCATGGGACATTACAGCTAAAATGATGTAGGCTTGGTGTTTTACTCATTGGACTTTACAGCTAAAATGATGTAGGCTTGGTGTTTCACTCATGGGACATTACAGCTAAAATGATGTAGGCTTGGTGTTTCACTCATGGGACATTACAGTTAAAATGATGTAGGCTTGGTGTTTCACTCATTGGACGTTACTGCTAAAATGATGTAAGCTTGGTGTTTTACTCATTGGACATTACAGCTAAAATGATGTAGGCTTGGTGTTTTACTCATTGGACATTACAGCTAAAATGATGTAGGCTTGGTGTTTCACTCATTGGACATTACAGCTAAAATGATGTAGGCTTGGTGTTTTACTCATTGGACATTACAGCTAAAATGATGTAGGCTTGGTGTTTCACTCATGGGACTTTACAGCTAAAATGATGTAGGCTTGGTGTTTCACTCATGGGACATTACAGCTAAAATGATATAGGCTTGGTGTTTCACTCATGGGACATTATGTTTTTGACACAAAGATAGACATATTTCAACTCTAGACTAACAATAACAGAGACACAATAAACACAGCAGGATCCTTTGCCCAATCACATTGAACACTGATAAACATTGCTATTCTTTCACTGTGCAGTAAAAACAGGTTTCTAATGAAAACATTACACATAGACTTGATGATTTTAATGGCTTCAATTGCTTATTTTCTAACTGATAATCAACATATCAAGTTGAATACTTCTGCATCCCCACTATGCACAGCACCTATTTAATTGTTTTGGGTTTTTTGCATTAGAAGTTGTCAGAGGGTGTGTATTAAAAGTCATGTTACATGAGGGAGACACCAAGCCTGCATCATTTTAGCTGTAGTAATAGAAAATTACTTGAAATGTATTGGAAAACATGGAAAGATATTATGTTTCAAATTGATACCTACATTGTATTCACTTTCAGTGGGTGGCAGAAATTTGAAATCTATATCCTGTCACATTGAAACATGTAAACATGCAATATTTATCGCGGGTATCTGTTACAATGACTGTTAGAGAGAAATTTGAAATCTATATCATATCACATTGAAACAAGTCAACAATGTATAATTACATACGATATCTATCATGGGTCCCTGTCAAAATGACTGATAGAGAGAAATTGAAAATCTATATCATATCACATTGAAGCTTGTAAGTTGTAAACATGTACATGTAGTCTAAATGATGGGTGTGACTTTTGAAGTGAATGTCAGCCAGAAATCTGAAATCCATATGATGTCGCCATTTAAACTTGTAAACATGTGATATTTATGCTGGATGACTGTCACGGAGAAATTTAAAAGCTATGTCATGTCGCATTGAAACTTGTAAACAAGTTTATTCAAATGATTCCAGAGCATCTTGTGAAATGATTATCCAAGAGAAATTTATTTACCATCAAAATTTAATAATGTTAGCATCTTTTTGGTCATCATCCAAAACTATGATGTGTCCAAAAAGAAATTAAGTTGCCATAGAACTTGTGTAAATATGTTAGCATCTTTCTGGCCATCATCGAAAGCTATGATGTGTCGAAAAAGAAATTAAGTTGCCATAGAAACTTGTAAATATGTTAGCATCTTTTTAGCCACCATCAAAAACTATGATATGTCCAAAAAGAAATTAAGTTGCCATAGAAACTTGTGTAAATATGTTAGCATCTTTCTGGCCATCATTGAAAGCTATGATGTGTCGAAAAAGAAATTAAGTTGCCATAGAAACTTGTGTAAATATGTTAGCATCTTTCTGGCCATCATTGAAAGCTATGTGTCGAATAAAAATAATAATAGGTAATAAAAACAAATTTTAATTATGTGAAAGTTGGGTTATAAATATTGATAAAACATGTCATCATTTATCAGCGTTTTGTACAGCTTGTGTAAAAAACATAGAAATGTTAAATATACTCCTGATAATCAACCGTAAATTGTCAAAACCAATACCTTATGTAAAGTGATATTGCTGCCACAAGCTAAATGACTGTGTTTTGATGAAGTTCAGAATAAAATACTTCAGACCTTATTTAAATAGAATGACATTATGATGTGATTGACGGTGGAAATTGAGAGAAAATTAGGATGAAATTTGTTGAAAAACATGACAAGATCTTATGTTTCAAAATTGTCAGATACATTTAATTCACTCACAGGGAGTGTCATCCAGAAATCTAGCATCCATGTTATGTCACATTGATAACTTGTAAACATGTAATAGTTATGACTGCCAGGGAGAACTTTGAAATCCATATGATGTTACATTGAAACTTGTAAACATGTTATGGTAATAATAATATGCAAATCCCGGGTATCGGTTGAAATGATTGGCTGAGAGAAATTACAGTATCAGCCAACATTTATAAAATATGTTATTGTCGTTCTAGCCACTGTCCAAAATGGAAATGCATTTGCCTGAGAAACTTGTAAATATGTTAGCTGTAAGCATCTTTTTAGCTATTATCCAAAACTATGATGTGTCTAAAAATGAAATTAATTTGCCATAGAAAGTTGTAAATATGTTTATCATCTTTCTAGCTATTATCCAAAACGATGATGTGTCTAAAATGAAATTAATTTGCCATAGAAAGTTGTAAATATGTTTATCATCTTTCTGGCCGTCATCCAAAATGATGATGTCTATATCTGAAGAGAAATTCATTTCAAGTCACAAAGCCAGCTGTCATTCCAAATGAAACTTGTCAACAAGTTACCATGTTTGTTGTCAGCATTTCAAATTTACAATGACGTTTCTGGCTAGACACTTACACAGTAATAATGGGTTCCCTTGTGATTACTTGAAAATGAGAAAATTATCAACATATTAAACGGAGTGATTTGTTATATAATTTCATGTGAATGTGTCATCATTATTTTCTGAGGTAAATGCCTGGCAATCTGAGTTAGAGTGAATACTTTGGAATGTGTCATCATTATTTTCTGAGGTAAATGCCTGACAATCTGAATGAGAGTAAATACTTGGGAATGTGTCCTCATTATTTTGTGAGGAATAGTCTGACAATCTGAGTGACAGTGAGTACTTGGGAGTGTCACAAACATGTCATTATTATTATAGTAATTCTAATGTGACAACCAAACAGTGCAAAATTTAGTCTTGTAGTAAGACCACTGGATTTGTGCTTGGAAGGTTGTCGAACAAAAACCAGGGTCGAACGGTACCTCCGGTGTTCAGAAAGTCCTCAACAGCACCTTTGGCACTATGCAATCTGGCCTAAAGTAGAATTATGAATAAAATATTTCTTCAGAAATGTCAAAAAACATAATTTATAAATTCATATGTATGCTTGTAGTATTCGAATGTATACTAAAATAAAACTGATTTCTTTTGACAGTTACAAAAATATGCAGTGTTTGAGAAAACAGTGCGTGAGATCAGTTTCTTGGCTGCCTTGCTACCAAATGATGCCTGTCCAGGTAACCGAAATAATACAGAAGCTCCATATGAACCCATATTCTTCAACGATACTGACATCTTTAATGGTAACCTCTCAGAAGATTACTTCCAAATGGACAGTACGAATGGAACGCCGGGTCGTCTTCCTGACGATATCGAACTCCTGGGATTGAATGATCCATCGGATAAAGGGATAGATGAGAAAACACAGAAGCTGGTTAAGTTGTATAAAGTCTGGGGCTCAATGCAGAATATTTTGTGTGGAATTAACCGAACGGTAGATGAAGGTGCTCTGGATAAGGGAAACTTGCAAGCAGCCGGATTCACTAAATACCAGGAAAGAAATTTACAAGTCATGATGTACTTACTGTTTAGTAGTCCTAAGATCTTATACGCACCAAATACCACTGATGTTAATGACTTAATTCACAGGGTAAGTTTTATTTTAGTTATCAAAAATCTGTCCTCGTCCAAGAGAGTTTATAGAATTAGAGAGTATCTATATATTGTAAGCACAACTGAGAAAAGTTAGTACACACTATATACCACTGATGTTAATTACTTAATTAATGCACAGGGTAAGTATTCATTGATAAATGTGGTTATCAAAAACCAGTCTCATTCAAGAGATTTGGTAGAATGATACTGTGTTAATTGTTGTGTTTTCTTGTGTGTGTTCTTGGCATCTCTGTGTAAGCAGTAGGTATACATGTACATGCAAACGCAACAAAATAGATGCATTTTCATTTTGGAAACAGCATTGTGTAAACAGGACCATAGAGTCTGGCATTACAATGTAGATGATATTACTGTTCAAGTTGATGATTTGAAGCATTTGTAATTCATGGTTATTGTGCTTATATAACAGAAATGAGAGCTTTCTTGTTTAAGATATGATTTTATGATATAGGCTTGGCAACCAGGTGTTAAATCTATGCCATAGATTAACATGTTAATTTCCCCCCAAACCCATTTGTTGTAAATTGATCACTAATAGTACATTATACATATATACAAGATAAAACTTGGAATCATGTGATGATAAAACAGAAATAAATGTTCATCTGCTGTGACAGTGATAGCCATACATTTATTTTAAAACATAATTTATCATAGTCAAAAGCTTGTGCAGAGAATTATTGAGCCATATATAAATAAATTGACATCATTTTAAAAAAAGAAATGTAAGAAGACCTAATAAAAATATTTGTTTCCGGTTACCCAACCCCGCCTAATTTTTCTCTGCCGACCCTAAACGCTTTTTTACGTATTCAGAGAAAACATGAAATAAATTGCGAAAATTGTGAAGTCTCAGGAGAAATGATGGATGCAGAAACTGACTTCAACTTAAACAGACAATATAAAACTATTCTTCCAATTTGTAATGGCTGTACATCTGATGAGAAGAAACCAATAACACAGAGACCATATGGAAAACAATGGAAAACATAACTACCTGAACTAGACACTCACATATGAAAAAAAATTAAAAGTACTATTCTAAAATTGAGTGTAATTGGAACCACACAATTTTTTTAGGCCCAAATCAAAGAATTCTTTACATTAAAAAAATTTCTGACATGTTTGTTTGTAAATACATAAAAATTTGAATTTTGTTGACTCAGAAAATGGTTGTTCCACTGTGGATCAAACAATACAGTGATGTCAACCTTTTTGCATCACATAGAAGATAGAAAATAGATATTGAATCTATTGAAGTGAAATTTGATGCCATCTTGCCAAAAATTTCTGACATGTTTGTTTGTAAATACATAAAAATTTGAATTTTGTTGACTCAGAAAATGGTTGTTCCACTGTGGATCAAACAATACAGTGATGTCAACCTATTTGCATCACATAGAAGATAGAAAATAGATATTGAATCTATTGAAGTGAAATTTGATGCCATCTTGCCATTCTAAATATCCCTTTGGTGCCAGTTGTCATAGTTTCAGAATGCATGTAAGTAAGATGAATTAGAGATATTGTCTATCCATTCTAGGTATTTATGTAACATCAGTTATGTGATTAATATAAATTATCCATAATTTCTATCGCTAACCTTCATTTATTACAACTATATCATGTTATCGCTAACCTTCATTTATTACAACTATATCATGTTATCGCTAACCTTCATTTATTACAACTATATCATGTTACTAATCTACAAAATGTAAGTTACTCTGTAAATTTGATTACTGTCAGTGACGTATAGTACATGTATACATGTAGTTCATATTACAACTATTTCTGTCTGATCAAATTATTACATGAACTGGAAATGTTATAGTATACCCGGTAGTATAGTGTGTTCTGTACGGTGTGGTGTGGTGTGGTGTGTGTAGTGTTGTGTGGTGTGTGTAGTGTTGTGTGGTGTGGTGTGTATGGTCTATGTGGTCTGTAGTCTGTGTGGTGTTGTGGTATGGAGTGTGTATGTGTATGTGGTCTGTGTGGTGTGTGTAGTGGTGTGTGTGATCTGTGTAAGGCCACAAAAAAAAATATCTGGTTCTGGTCAGTGCGCATGCATGCCGTGAATACCCTCGCATCGATCCTTTTTTTTCGATAATTTTTGCTTTCTCGTTCCTTATTTATTCCTGATATCAGGAGAACAAGCAGCTGAAATCTACCCTACATGCCAAGACTGCTTAAATACAAAGCCTAAACTGCTTCGAAGAAAAAGGAAGTTTTTCAAGAGATAAATATGATAGAACAGAGTATGTAAAGTGTCAAAAAAATGTACATTTACTAATTTGCAAAAAAAAATAAAAAATTTGCATCGTCGCACCACTTTAGAAAGTTTACCCTGACCAGAACCAGATATTTTTTTGGGGGGCCTAATGTGTGTAGTGTTGTGTGGTGTGTGTGGTCCGTGTAGTGTTGTGTGGTGTGGTGTCGTCTGGTCTGGTCTGGGATAATACAGTAAAGCAAAGTACAGTATGTACAGCACAGCAGAGCATAGTCCAGCACAGCACAGTGCAGTATTATAATAACATCAGAGAAATACATGACATGTACAGAAATAGAAATAACCCCCCTCCCTCCTCGTCCCCCCCCCTCCCCAGCCCAATGGACTATATGTACCACTTTTAACAAATAGTATAGAGTAAATTAAACTCAAACAAAACTATGTGGATACCTACCATAAATAAGCTAATATGTGTATACAAAGATTTTCTTTCCTTCTCAAAAATGTTTTTCTATATAATTATCGAGCATTGTTCCTGGTGTTCATAAGTTCCTGCTTAAAATCATAATTAGATAGAAATTAAGGCTATTTTGAAGAAAGGTTCCTGATTCATACATTACCTAATTTTTGCTGATCCAAAGTTCAAACATAAAAAAGTATAATAAAAAAAACTAATAACTGCGAGCAAATTTTACCAACTAAAAATATTATGAAATTAGTATTAGATAAATATTATGTTATTAAAGTTACAGATGATATTATATTATCTGACCATTTGCAAAATAGTAAACAATATTAAACAACCGTGATAAATCACAAAATGCCATATTGTATGTACATTGTATGTATGTATGTATGTATGTATGTATGTATGTATGTATGTATGTATGTATGTATGTATGTATGTATGTATGTATGTATGTGTATGTATGTATGTATGTATGTATGTATGTATGTATGTATGTATGTACATTGTATGTATGTATGTGTATGTGTGTGTGTGTGTGTGTGTGTGTGTATGTATGTATGTATGTATGTATGTATGTATGTGTCTATCAGGGTCTGTGTCTGTATATGTGTCAATGTACACCGGTAAGTGAATTAGAATACTGATACCAATACTCACATTGTGAAGATCTGTAAATTGGTTTGTATTGGTAAGTTGTAAATTTTCACAACAAAATGAGAGAGCGTGTTTTCTATTCATCACAGCTGAGAATAGAATTTATCATGATATGAAAAAAATGTACTGGTACCAAAGGGTTATTGTATTGGCATATGTTACAACTAAACACGCAATACTAGTCAATGCCCTGCAAAAATATATAGGGAAATCTGTCAAAACAATTCTGTCAATAATTTATTTCTGAATCAGATAATTGATGAAGTAAATGATATATTGTATGAATCTAAACGCATAAAGAAATTACAATTATAGCCTCGCTTCATTTCAGAACACGTAGTGTTATGACATGTTGTATCTCTCTTAGTATTGTTATTGACAGTGTTTCTTTTGTTTGTTTATGTTTTATGTCCTCCAGAAATCGTAGATCAGTTTCTAGCAATATCAGAATGTAAAATGTAAATTGTAAATTGACATTCAAAAGATAAGATCAAATCTTGATGCAGTACAGTAGGGAAATGAAACAACGATAACTTGCACTTTCGAAATTTGTTAAGTGAAACAGATAATACACACTTTCAAGAAACTGAGATTACACAGAGTTATAACTAGAGAAACAGAAAGTAGCTGTTATTTATCAATTGAAAAGTACATGATTGTATAGATTCTATGAAACTCTGATAGTATGTTGATTGGTTACGTTAATATAAATAAAACAGATTTAGGTTTCACATTTCATCTGACCATGTGGTTAAATAATCATTATTAATGTCTAAAAGTCTGCATGGACTATTAAATCTCTAGACTGGTTTTAAACAGGAACAGAAAGATGACAACATTGTAAGATTAAATATTAAGGTTAGAAATGTATGCGTGGTTTTGTGACGTCATTATATCGAGATAGAATCTCAATGAATAGTTGTATCCTAAGATCAAGCATATATAGGAAGTGAAAATCTAGATTAACAAGATGAATGGACAGTGAGTGGTTTATGATGACAACACTTGACATTTCAAAGGTCTACTTCTGATTACGATTAATGTAGGTGTGAAAGACAGTTGTCTGACAGAGTTACTCTGTACACTGAAAGATCATATAATTAATTATTAGTCATAAAAATGCCACCCTAGAAAGAGTACAATTAAACCAATGTTCATGTAATATACATATATACGACATGTCTCAACAATAGTTTTAGTTTGTATTATACTGAGACCTTGATTGCCGGAGTAGTAAATTAATCACCCCGCTTCTTACAAATGAATCATGACATTTTACACCAAAGTAAAGCATTTTCTGTACGTATCACAATTGTTTATAGCATCTATATCAAGTACAACCCATAACACCAAAGTAAAGCATTATCTGTATGTACCACAATTGTTTATAGCATCTATATCAAGTACAACCCATAACACCAAGTGAAGCATTTTCTGTATGTACCACAATTGTTTATAGCATCTATATGAAGTACAACCCATAACACCCAAGTAAGGTGTTTTCTGTACATACCACAATTGTTTATAGCATTTATATCATATCAAGTACAACCCATAACACCAAAGTAAAGCATTTTCTGTACGTATCACAATTGTTTATAGCATCCATATCAAGTACAACCCATAACACCAAAGTAAAGCATTTTCTGTACGTACCACAATTGTTTATAGCATCTATATCAAGTACAACCCATAACACCCAAGTAAGGTGTTTTCTGTATATACCACAATTGTTTATAGCATCTATATCATATCAAGTACAACCCATAACACCAAAGCAAAGCCTTTCTGTATGTACCACAAATTTTGTTTATAGCATCTATATCAAGTACAACCCATAACACCAAAGGAAAGCATTTTCTGTATGTACCACACAATCAGTTATAGCAGCCTAGGAATAGAGTTGACAGAAGGTCAGATTTAAGATGACAAGACAACAACTCTAATTAATGATATGTATACATGTACAGGAGACACATTGATGAGAATATATTATACAGTCATGACTCTCAGCTTTACAATCTGACGTTTGTCGTCGTAGAGCCGTACTATAAATCGTAAGAAGATTAGATAGGAAATCCTTCTCTGACTAGTATAAGGTGTTGAGCCACCCAGGAGATCTAAAAACTGAGGAGAAGTGTCTAATAGGGATGATTTACACAATGTCACACAACCTCAGTAAACAAACTTGGTTTGGTTAGGCTACTACCCCCCCCCCCCCCCCCCGAAATGAATGTTCACTAGTTTGACATCGACACATTTATATATGGTGTCTAAATCATTGTTAACATTTTAGTTGTCAAACAAGTAATATCGATACAATGTAAAAATGATAAATGATAAACATATTAAAATACTAACTGGAAACCCAGCACTGTATATATTACATTAGAAACAAATTGTAATCAACATTATATATCAACATCTCGGTAGTAAATACAGAGACTGTTATTATTGATTCTTGGCGTGAAAGTTTTCAAAATTTGATCAGAAGTGTGAAAGTGAAGTTCGGTAATTGCATTGATGCCAGACCCCCCCTCCCTCTTAATACGTGAACGAAGTTCGTTTATTGAGCTTATGTGACATAAAAAATCAGTTATCCAAATGAATCATGGTCGTCCCTTGGGCACCCTGTGATGGCGACAGGAAATGTATCTCACATACATTAGATTTTAATCACTTATTACATGTATGACTCATGGGAACACTCACACATGTACATTTTGTAGTTGTGAATGGCAACAACTGGATTTCTTAGCTTTGCCATTTAAAAATCAATTATAAGATGAACAACTAATTTAAAATTAGTCATTGCACTTATTAGAGTTGTGTACAGTATATAGCATTATATAAACATGTCTGTAGCAACTGTGTAGATCCCACGCTAGGTATTCAGCTCGTTATAAACATTGGCATTATGACGTTGTTACAGAGAAACCAAAGATTTAAACCCACACTAGCTGCAACTGGGTTATTATTTTTTGATTACGCAATTAACAATTTTTTCACTGAAAACTGAAAATGGCAATATTTAGACATTGTACATGTTAATTAGAGGTTGAATTTATCCATAAATGATACAGTACTGAATTGAAACTGATTAATTTGGATCACTGATTTTTGGGTGCGGACCCAAAAATGTATTTGGTTGGATATGTTACACCATGTCATGTGTACTGCAGCTACACAAATATGTTTACCCACAGGTGATTCAATACTATTCAGGGTGTAGAATATTATGATAAATCATTATATCTAACTAAACAGTTTAAAAACATTCCAGTTGCAGCTAGTGTGGGTTTAAGATAAATGGCAGTTTAACCAAAGTGTTACCGAGCCTCTTTATGCAAACTTTATCATGCTGTGTTACAGCAGAAATATTGAAGGGTTGCCGAAAGACTGTGGGTATCATACACATTTTATCCCAAGAACAATTTAGATAGATAAGAAACAGGCTTCCCACAGACCACTCATTACTGTACAAATATGAACAACACCACACTCCTGCTAACAAGCAGGTACTGTATGTGCACACACATCACCACAGGGAACCATGCAAGGAGACTGAAATTCTTGCTATCATCAAAATTTTTATGGGTCAAAATCTGTTGGAGTTGGAAGATATTGTTTATATTTGTAGTGAGTGGTCTGTGGGAAGAATGTTTCTTATCTATCTAAATTCATTCTCGCAAACCAGAGTTATTATTTCTACCACTACATTTCGAAATTAACCAGTGGGAGGCTTGTTAAGAACGTTGCCGTAAAACAGGCCATGGTTTGCGACGATGTCTAAATTGTTTTGGGAAAATATAAAATATGTATGGGATACGCACAGTCTTTCGGTGACCCTTCAGCTGTGATAGTGCAGATTTGCTCTGACATAAAAATTTGTGATTTGCACGTCATTGAGTTTAACCAAAAATGAGGCCTCAGTCATAGACACTGCCTCTGTAAAGATCCAGGAATCCAACCACCTGAAAACTGACCACACATCATTTGTTTTCACAGGCAAGTGGAATGCTTCGCTTGGTACAAAACATTACATTTTTTGCTGAGACATGGTTGAATATATCATCGGAAATCAGAGAACACTTCAAGAAGAATACGACAATAGAATCATACCAATGGCTAAGACAGGTGAGTAGAAATATTTCAATGAAGTGAGGAGATAAGTGTTAGGAGTGTATGCATTCATGGATTCTGAACCCCAAGGAAACATGATTCTATAGATATGTTGGTAGGAGCAGGTGTGTTCAATGCCTACTCTATTCAGATATATCTTCATTTAATTAATTCGTCATTGAAGATTTTTTGCAGCATGCTATACTATTGCTGAGTATGGGCTGTCTGCTATCAGTTATTTTCAATTTTTCTCTCAAAGTCTCGGTTTCTGTAGAATATATGAGTTTATCATTTTAATAATTGTCATTTGAATAAAATGCAAATTGGAAATTGGCTTTCCACGTGCACCCATTAAAAGAGGTGAATAAAATTTAAAAATTAAATATTGGAAAGAAATCAACAATTGAACAAATTACTGAAAAGATAAAAACAAGTGAACTGTAAAAGCTAGAGATAAAAATACTTTATGGCATAGAAAAATAAATGAAAGATATTTCAGAATCTGTCAGTTATATGCCTTTTGGCACAAAGAACATTTCATTTGTATGATGTATAAAAAAAATAGTGGTACGAATGTCAAACAATTTTTTTTCTCCAAAAATGTCATGTTTCTTAAAAGTTTCCTTTCTTCCTTAGATGACACTTGAATTCAAGAGCATCTGGAAATGATTTCTGATTTTATCAAAAGAATTTTATTCTCTCTCCAAAACTGTCATGTTTCTTTCCTTTTCCCTTTTAGATGACACTTGAATTTAAAGAGCATCCAGAGCTGCTGACAAACCAGACTGTTGGTGAACCAGTGGAAGATTTTATAGAAAACGGCACCATTCCAGATATCGCATTGATGCTAGATAAACTAGACACCATAGATAATGCAGCGTGTGCTTGGATTGAATTGATGTCAACTAAGACGTCAGCTGACATCTTTAAACCCTTCCGTAATGAGACTGAACTGGTAGATTATACACTGAAGAAAGCCTACGCAGACAATGTCACTGTCTTTGCAAGTAAGTGTTAGAAATCAACTGTGAATCATGTTACTTTAACGACATCTGGACTTTGTTAAGACCTTTTAGCTATTCAACTGCAGTTGCATCTAATACTAGTAGAGAATGTCATCCAGACTTTGTGAAGACCCTTTAGCTATATCAAACAGCAGAGAATTCAATACTCTTGCATGGATATACATGTGAATGAAGTGTACATGCACCTCATGGACACAGAAAATGATGGGGGTGGGGGGGGGGGGGCTCACACAGAATGATTGAACGTTTATTTGTGATATGTTGCTTGGAGTTCCACTATTTTCTCCCAGTTCATCTACCATTCTCTGTGTGCATCTTAGTAACTAGCTTTCCTGCAATCACTTTAATACTGCCTCGTAGTAATTTTCCCATTGGTATAGTTACTCCCACTTGGGTTTTTCCATCCCTTTTTCTCCTGTCTCTCTTCCCATCTTTTTTTCTTTAAATGGTCTGTGAAGTGCATTGAGATTTTTTAAATGTAATGCGCTATAGAAGAAATACAGATTATGATTATGTGGAGGGAACTTTTGTGGTTAGTTTGTTCATATGCAAATTAGGTTTTTAAAGTGGCCTTTTGGTCAAAAAGACTGTAACTCTAAACTACAAGGTAGACTGGCCTTGTATTTGAATTAATATTCC
This sequence comes from Glandiceps talaboti, assembly GCF_964340395.1. Lineage (NCBI taxonomy): Eukaryota > Metazoa > Hemichordata > Enteropneusta > Spengelidae > Glandiceps > Glandiceps talaboti. The sequence goes on along the minus strand of NC_135558.1, from coordinate 18,060,387 downwards.
CTGGTGATTGTATATGTGAAATTCTTCAATCCAATGTAATTACATTCTTAGAAATGCATTGATAAAGCTGCAATGGATTGTATGCTCCCCAGAAGTATAACGGGCATTTGTGCCGATATAGATCCGAGCCAGGGGTAATAATTGTAAGCACTTTGAGCACAGGGTGGGAGGCGTTATAGAAAAACTAACATACCATTTACACACCTTGTATTTGAAGTGGATAAAGATGGCAACCTTCCACTACATGTAATTGATATAACTCTTGCATACTAATAAGTATAATTTGCATAATATATTCGTACTTCCAATTGACTTGCAGGCTGTGATTTAAAGTGGATAAAAACATGGCAACTTTCCACTACATGTAAATTGATAAAACACTTGCATATTAATAAGTACAATTTGCATACTACATTTTTTTTCTTTCTTCTGTTTTGCAGGTCTGGTATTTGAAGTGGATGAAAATGGCAACCTTCCACTCCATGTGGTATATAAAATTCGTCAAAACAGTAGCTTTACAGGGAATACCAACATGGTACGATCAAAATACTGGGTGCCTGGACATAACCACAACCACCATTTCATTACGTATTATCAGTTTGCCTTTGTCATGGTACAAGACATCATAGAGAGGGCCATTATTGATAAGAGAGTGAAGAGAACTGTGGTGGAACCTGGAAGTTATGTTCAGGAATTCCCATATCCTTGTTTTATAAAGGATAGGTGAGTGTAGTGAAAACAGTTATTACAAGTTACATGTAAAAGTAGGTAACTGAGATGATGTTCTCTACCAGTGTCACTGAGTGGTATTGTGTTCAGATGACTCCATATGTTTGTATAGTGGTTGCACAACTGCAGTGAAAACTAAACAAAGTGAGGTGAAAGCCAACAAAATGTGATATTGGAGTACATATTGCTGCAGTATTTTTTTTTTACCGCAGTTTTCACAGAACATTATTCTTACCTTTCAAAATGTGGTGATGCACATGAAAAGTGGCCTCAAGCTTCAATTTGAAGTTGTTAATTTGACTTGAGAGTGCATACTGATTATTAGTCTAGAAGCTATCAGTGGGTAAGAGATCTGGAGATTCAAACCCAATGGCTAGTCTCTAGACTATATTGGTTACTATAGAGACAACAGTCTTGTGTTCTGACTAGCTCTATTGTCAGAAAATCTTAGGAATCTTTAAACCACTTTCACATAACTGCAACTACGAAAGCATTCATGAAAGCTTTCGACTACAACCTGTAGCCTTGTTCACATGTTGCCACTAGAGGGCGCAGTAGCAGATTGGGAGTGAAAAACACTGTTGAATGAGTATATATATTATCAGGGATGTTTCCCATGCCGTCATACTGAAATACTATGTGTTTTCTTACAGTTTTCTGTTTGTCATTGAGCATATGTTTCCAATCGTAATGATAATATCCTGGGTGTATTATGTTGCCATGTTAACACAAAGTGTGGTGTATGAGAAGGAACAAAGGCTGAAAGAGGTATGTATTGTCATATATACATTCAATAGTTATGGAAATCTTTGAACTATAAGATGATTTGAAATATGATTGTAACAGACTTCAAACCACAGGGACTTGTAGTGTGTGGTTTCCTAGATATAAATATGACTGAAGTTGCTTCAAATGTCCACACCATGCTATATGAAACATTTGAACATTTTTACCCACATTGTATCATTTTTAGCTTTAAATATATTAATGAGAAAATGTCCATCAAATCAAAATTACACATCCCTGTGCTTTGAACTTGCAGCACAATATGTAAGTGCCTTGTTTTACTTAAGAAAACCTGATACTTTACTTTCTAGATAGATTACTGTAGAAGACATCAGAACTTTAGATTTGTAGAATCACCAAACTACACTAGTTTATTGCTTCATCTCCTGGTCATTTTTTGAGGTCTGTTGCTAGGTGACAAGATTTAGATATTTTATTTCAATCATAAAACTAGGTTATACTAATTTGTCATTTCATCACCTGTTGTTGTCATGTGTTACTGTTGCTAGGTGATGGAGATTTTCATATTTTATTTCATTAATGAAACTACATGATTCATGTCTATATCAATTTCTCGTTCCCTTCCCTGATGTTGTCATGTGTTACTGTTGCTAGGTGATGAAGATGATGGGATTGAGTAATGCTGTTCATTGGATAGCTTGGTTTATAACCAGTTTCGCTGAAATGTCAATCACAGTAGCATCACTTGTATTCATTCTGAAATATGGTGAAATGCTAACATACAGTGATCCAGTCATTGTATGGATATTTCTCTCCATATTTGGCATTGCTACAATTATGTTTTGGTAAGTTTCAATTCAGTTCAATTCAATAACTTTATTTATCCCAGATGGGCAATTCGGTTTGGTGGACATAACATCTACACATCAAGGAAAAGTCAAAGTTCAAAGCTAACACAAAACAAGATAAAAGGTTACACGACATCAAAAAAACAATTCGCACTACAACAAGAGAAACTAAAATGGTTTGTTTACTTTAAAAGCAGCACAGCGGATGGAATGAAAGCATTCTCTTGCAAACTGGGCATCTAAGACGTCTACCAGATGGAAGGAAAATGAATTCAGTAGTTAAAGTGTGATCTGTATCTAGATTTGAACACACTTCTCGTGCGATTTGTTAGTTGTAAAATGACAACAGATTCCTTTGTGGTACCCCCGTTTCTGTATCATTTCATCACTGTTCAGTATATGAATACACAATATTCAGAAAATAAAGTCGTAAAGTTTGCAGTTGTTTCTCTTAATTTGACATGTTGGAAATGTTTTGGACTCTGGGTTCAAAGTAACGCTTGAAACTCTTTATTATGGAATTACATAGAGTTACAGTAACAGAAAGGGTTAAACATTAAATCTTTCTACTCAGAGAGTCAGAAAGTTGTTACAATCACAAATTATTACTTGCGTCTTGATTAATATTATAGATTGTACAAGACTGTCAACAAATAAAACTTACATGATAACTATAGCAACGGTATTGGTAACAATTTGTCAATTACTAACTTAAATTTTAACGTAAAATTTGCATTACACAAGTTGATTTTCAAATAAGTATTTCACTTTCTAAATTAGTCTTAAAACAGTAATGACCATCTTCATGTATTTTTGACTTAGCTTTATGGTAAGTGTGCTGTTCTCCAAGGCTAAGTTAGCTGCCGCCAGTGCTGGTATTTTGTACTTCATTAGCTATGTACCATACCTGTATATAGCATTGAGAGAAGAAGTAGCAGGTGAAAGTATACCAGTCACCAGTAAAAGTATTGCTGTAAGTATCCAGTATGTTAAATTGTTGTGTGAGCTGAGGAAGTAAAAAACTGTATGCTTAGGTTGACAACCCATCCTACCCTATATCAGCCCCATCACCACCCATGACACCACCACCACCACCACCACCACCACCACCACCACCACCACCACCACCACCATTGACACCACCACCACTACCACTACTAATATTACCACTACTGCCACTGCCCCACAACCACCACCACCACTGCCACACCATCATCACCACTCCCACCACCAACACCACTGCCATATCACCACCATCACCCCACCACCACTGCCACTGCCACACCACCAAAACCACCACCGCCTCATCTTCTGCCTCCTCAAACTGGTGATACGTGATATATAGAGATATGACATGCAGAGAATATTTGACTTATCATCATCTTTGTGATAACACTTCTGATCAGTACACCAATCATGACAATGTGTGTTTTATGGGAATATCTGGGATACTCACCAGACCTCCAGCTCATATTATCTATTGGCAGTGTAAGAGATCAAGAACTACCTTGTCAAAAAATTGATTCTAACAGTACATGACTGTACATTTATTTTGCAGTCTATGCTATCTACAACTGCCTTTGGTCTTGGTGCCAAGTACTTTGCATTGTATGAAGAGGAAGGTGTTGGTTTACAGTGGTCTAACTTTGGTCAGAGTCCACTAGAACAAGATGATTTCAATTTAATGCATATTGTACTTATAATGATTGGAGATGCTATACTGTATGGAGTACTCACTTGGTATATTGAAGCTGTACATCCAGGTAAGGAAATTTAACATGTTTTGTTTAATTAATGGTTTACATGGTGTGTAGTGCTACTGGCAAGTGGGTGCCGGCAAAGATGAGTATGCATGGAGCAGTCAGCATTAGATATTCAGCACATACATACATAGTGACACTATTAGCTTTAATAGAGTTGTGTTTTTATTTCTATTTTGTAGGATCCTATGGTTTGCCAAGACCATGGTACTTCCCATTTCAGAAGTCTTACTGGTTTGGTCATGGTACTACAGAAAGTACACAGATGTCAGTTATGTCTTGTTTTAGACGTAATACATACACACCGTTGTCTGTGATGGAAGAAGACCAGGCCTGTGCTATGGCAGCTGCATCACAAGGTGGGTTGGTATCACACTCAGTTAGGGTTGGTACGGTACATGGTGCTGCATCACAGTGTGGGTTGGTACTTCACTTGGTAGGATTGATACGGTACATGGTGCGGCATCACAGTGTGGATGGATGGATGGGTGGGTGAATTGATGGCTGGCTGGCTGGATGGATGGATGGATGGATGGGTAGGTGAATGGATGGCTGGATGGATGTTAATGGATGGATGGACAGACGGGTGGGCGGATTTAAATGGATGGATGGATGGATGGGTGGATGAATGGACGGATGGATGGATGGATGTGAATGGATGGATGTGAATGGATGAACAGACGGATGGACAGACAGATGGACGGATGTGAAAGGATGGAAGGATATACGTGTGTGAGTGTGTGTATGTGTGTGTATGTATGTGTGTGTGTGTGTGTGTGTGTGTGTGTGTGTGTGTGTGTGTGTGTGTGTGTGTGTGTGTTTGATATGTATCTATGAAATCATGCCTCCACTGTGTTTTGATTTCTTAGATGAAGAAGGCAAGTATATTGAAGAAGAACCAATCCATCTACCGATGGGAGTGTGCATAGATAGACTGTATAAAGTAAGTAGTATATGAGATGATAGTGGCATTTAGTGTCAAGATTATAACAGTTTTGAATTTGACAATGTCAAGTTTAAAATTAGTTTTCCTTGACAGAAATATTCTATTATTACAAAGAAATTGTCAGACAATTTATAGCCCGTCTTTTAGCAAGAATTTTAGGTATGATGTCAAACTATTTATCCAATTATAATCAATTCTTAGTTCCTGTAATAATAACATTTTACCTGACGCTATTACATCAAAATAGCAATAGAAAAAGGAGGTTGAATTATTCTCACATACACCTATAGTAATGTGTGTGTGTAAATGTGAGGAGTGGAAATCAGGGTGTCAATATGATAAAATACTATGTTAAGTGGAGGGGAAAATAAAATGTTATCGATTTCCTTTGAAAATAAGAAAATAGACCCAAAATTTCTTTTATTTTATCGTAAGGATCAAGAACAAAGTTTCATGTGACAAAGTTTGGGAGATTTTAAGATCTTTTGATATTCATGCAGTGTAATTGTACCCTATGTGCATTGATTTATACCGTTAGATTGATACCTTCTGTGTCTTTTTAAGGTGTACAAGAACAGTACTAAACTTGCTGTGAATAAGTTGAGTCTGAACTTTTATGAAGGCCAGATAACGTCATTTCTTGGTCACAATGGTGCTGGAAAGACCACCACAATGTAAGTATGAAGATTATGTGGTTTATTAACATATAGTATGTGCCACAGATATAATTGGATATTATTCACCAATAGTGTTCTTCATTCAGCCAAGGAAAATACGAGTGACCTAAGGGGCCTTTGTAACTATGAATCGCTAGATGAGTAGTGATAACCCTTAGGACACGAGTATTTTCTGGCTGAGTGAAGAAAAATATTAGGGAATAATATAATTATACCATTGCCAGTAATATAAAAAAAAAATCAGGGGAAAGTAATGGTACTTATATAATGGCAAAGTGTGGGTTCTTTTCGGAGACCTGTCCAGGCTGTTATACAAGCTATCAAGATCAATCAGCCTGATCACAAGGTTTAATAGACACCATAAAGAGAACATACAAACATTACTTACACAGTGTCAACTCTTGATTTAGTTAATGATATAAACAGTAACAGTAACAGTAACAGCATGAAAGATACGTTTCAGTTGGCTGCTGACCATGGATTTTGTTTGAACTTCAAGAAATTATACATCATGTCTATTGTAATTGTAGTAGTGTGCATGCTGTTACTGTTTATATCATTAACTAAGTAAAGGGCCCACACAGTGTAAGTGATGTTTGTGTGTTATCTTTATGGTGTCTATCTCAACATGAAATCATGTGATCAGGTTCACAGATGTTATGTTCAATAGCTTGTAAGCTTCTTCAAAAAGAGCTGTATTCAATAAGAGTTGTCGTCGTGCTCATGATCTACCGGTAGACCACAAAGTATACAATAGTCTTGTCGTAAGACCTCAGATCTGGGCCGGGAAGTTTACTGAACAAAAGCCGAGGACGACAGTACCTCTGGACAATAGTGTCTCTGGACAGTACCTTAGTACCTCATGGGTAACCCCTCAACAGTGCCTTTGTATATTCAACCTGTGGTAACTTGTAAACTTCAAAAAATTGCCTAAAGGTCTTAACAGCTACAATTCAGGTATACTGTAACAGAACCATATGACAGTATGGTTAGTGCACTAAATTCTCCATACACTACAAAAGTGCAAGGCTGTGTTATGTCATCAGTTTCTTATTTGTAACAATATAATTGCACATTTAACTGATAAACAGTACACAACTTTATACAATACAAAAGCTGATACTGTGAATTTCAAATCTATCTTGTTCTCTTCTAGGTCCATTCTGACTGGTTTGATTCCTCCTACCTCTGGTACAGCGGTTGTATATGGACATGATATCAGGACAGACATGTTACAAATCAGACAGAGTCTTGGAATGTGTCCTCAGCATAATGCCCTATTTGATAAGTAAGTTATTGGCCATTTTACAAATCAGACAGAACCAAGTAATCAGCCATCTTTCAAATCAAACAGGACCAAGTTGTCAGCCATCTTGCAAATCAGACAACCAAGTAATCTTCCACCTTGCAAATCAGACAGAACCAAGTAATCAGCCATCTTACAAATCAGACAGAACCAAGTAATCAGCCATCATTCTCACAAATCAGACAACCATATAATTGACTATCTTACAAATCAGACAGAACCATATAATTGACCATCTTACAAATCAGACAGAACCATAGAATTGACCATTTTACAAATCAGACAACCATATAATTGACCATTTTACAAATCAGACAGGACCATATAATTGACCATCTTGCAACTCAGACAGAACCATATAATTGACCATCTTACAAATCAGAGAGAACCATATAATTGACCATCTTACAACTCAGACAGAACCATATAATTGACCATCTTACAACTCAGACAGAACCAGATAATTGACCATTTTACAAATCAGACAGAACCAAGTAATCAACCATCTTACAGATTAGACAATATTAGGTATATGGAATGTTAGAAAAGTAACTTTAAAACAACAAAAACACATATTTTATCATATCTCATGGTACAGACAAAAAGAGTATTCTAAATACTATTGTGATTTCATTTTCAGATTGACTGTGGAAGAACATATTTGGTTCTATGCCAGCCTGAAAGAAACAGCATCAACAGATATCACCAAAGAAATGGACGTGTAAGTCATAATTGAGAATAGAGTCATTTGGAATATTAAAATGGAAAGGATACCTTGTGATGAAATTCATTATGTAAAGTACAAAACTTGGATGTTAAAATACATTGGTTTCATTCACTTTCACTTTCACTTATCTGTATATAACTGGCATCAATCTAAACTTAGGTGAAAGTGATGTATGAGCCTCAGTAGCAAACTTCCATTACATGTTATCAACTGTTTCTATTGTTAATGTAACTGTGTAACATACTAACCATACAAGCAGTTGATAGTATGTTTAATGGTAGTTCCTGTATATCACTTCTGCCTAAGTTCAGATCGATTTCCTGTATATCATTTCTGCCTAAGTTCAGATCGATGCAATCTCTGTACTGATACGTAGAAGTGACTGAAACTCAACACATTTTATCTCATTTTAACATCCATTTCTTTAAATAAACATAGTGAATTGAATTCACAATGTATCCCTTCCTTTTAATATCTATGCTTGTAGTTGTGATAAACTATTAATTGGTGAAATGTTACAATAATGTTTGAGTTCGCATCTGTCTTAGCTTGGCAAATCTAATCTAATTGCTGTTATAATCAAATCACCCCCCCCCCCCCCCCCCATTGATACCTGCATGTGTGCATCTAGTTGCAGTACGTTTAAATGGTTGATTTCATTCAGATGAAATTTAGCAAGAAATTGATTTTGCTATCTTAAAGTGTAGAATGTACAGTTTCTATTGGTTTCTGTGTGGTTGTATCAAACAGAGTCTGTGAACTGTAACCTGCAATACTGTAATTAACATATCAACTAACCTCCATCACTGGTATAATCAAATGTATATTTCATTTTGTTGTAGACTCATCAAGGATATTGGATTGCTGAATAAGAGAAACAGTAAAGTTGAAACCCTGTCTGGTGGAATGCAGCGTAAATTATCAGTAGCCATTGCTTTTGTTGGCGGATCACGTACTGTAATCCTAGATGAACCAACTGCAGGGGTTGATCCATATGCTAGAAGAGCCATCTGGGATCTCTTACTGAAGTACAAGAGAGGTAAGTACCTTTGATTAGTAAAGTATCTGAGAGCCCATACATTATTCAGACAAGCATGAACTTTTTGTTATGAATACATGGTTTTTAGTTCTGTTTCATTTTCATTGTGTGATGCTAAATGTATAATGAGCACCTCACTAACTCAGGACCCTCGATAAGTTGTGGTTGTTCCAATGAACCCCACGACCTGTGACTTATCAGTCCACTGTGATAGCTACACTTTGACGGTGTTCACGTTGACTTGTCATTCTGCTGTGTTAGGTACATACAGACTGTTTCATGCTACGTCCATGCGCTGATTGGGTAACATTTTGTTCCACCTGTGTCTTAGGTCGTACCATCATACTGTCAACCCATCACATGGATGAAGCTGATATGCTAGGAGACAGGATAGCAATCATTGCTAATGGACAGTTGAAGTGTTGTGGTTCCTCTCTCTTCTTGAAGAGTACCTATGGTGAAGGTTATAAACTGACTTTAGCAAAGAAAGCTAGTGGCGACAGTGGTATTAGTGTGAATATGAGTATGGAGAACCTTGTTGGTGAGTAAATATCATTAGCGTTAAAATAACTAAGACCTAGTTCCTGTTGTTGATAAAGTGTCTTCTATAGATGATGTAAGACCTCAGGTTACCTCTTTCGCAATGTCTAGTTGACGGGTTGAAAGGACATATACAACATGAACTATGCCATCTAGTGTCAAATAAAGTGTGTTCCTTTGTTTTGTGAGAAGATAGTGCTGTAGATAGACAATGAAAAATCCTTTCCAAAAAATTGTGTATTCTTTAGTCAGTAATTGAAATATAGGCTTAGAGTGAGTTAAGAGGAGGAAAAGACAAGATGAAGTCAATAAACAAACAATGGCTTTTATCTAAGTCATGTCCATTAGAACAGTGTAATTTTTTTAAATCCGGGACAAAACAGAAGAATCTCTCCCTATTGTTGTCTGTGTTTTTACTAAAGTTTGGGAATCCCTGGTAGCATATGATTATGAGGAAGTCTGATACAATTTGCATATTATATGTCTATTCCTTGCACCATATTTCATTTGAGATAACTTGAAAAAAAAACTAATCTCCTTTGCCAAGATTTGGGAACTCTAGTATCAGTTGAGGAAATCTGTAACAACTTGCATATATATATAAAAATGTTGTAGTTGTACTGTACCATAATTCTTGTGGTATACTCTGGTAGAAAAACAGAAGAAGAACTACAAAGTAGATTTTATCTTTTTTTACCCACTTTTACTACAAATATTTTTGACAGAGTCTCTAGTATCATATGATGGTATTTGTTCTACATGTAGTACCTCATAATTTCACTGCTGTTTATCTTTGACTTTGCACAGACTTTAGTGATCCTAACCCAGATGACAGTCCAGACAGTGGTGAGGCAGGCAGACAGGACATGGCATGTGGAGGTGGAAGTCCAGTACCACCACCACCAACAACAACAACAACATCACCAAATAGTAGCTCATCAGAACAAAAACTGACAGACTTCTTACAGAAACACATCCCTGGTACTACACTAGTATCAGAGCATCACCATGAACTCGCATACATGCTGCCTAGCGAAGCTGCAAAGAAGGGATGCTTTGAGAAGTTATTTGACGATCTCAATGAAAATCTTGATGATCTAGGTGTTTCAAGTTATGGTATCATGGATACATCGTTAGAGGAAGTTTTCCTTAAAGTTGCACAGTCATCAAATGTAAATACAGGTGAGGAGAACATAACACAATTCTATAGAACATCTTTTCACACCCATGTAGTTAGTTGTCAGTTGATTTCTGTTTTATATTACTAGAAATCTGAATTTCCAGATTTTGAAAAGATTTCTGTGATATTTTATTGGGAATCATAAGTTGACATTTACAATTATCATAATTTATTTGTAGATGCTGATGAGAAAGAGAACAAACCAGAGGAACCGTTCAATGCATTGCCGTCAGAAATGGACATGTCACCCATGACATCACCACAGTCAACCCGCGCATCATCACCCCTCCGCAATCTTCTACCATTTTCGTCCCCATTCAGTGGTTCACCACAGCGAAGTCAAAGTTCCCCTCTAAGAGGCCAGAGTTCTGCACCAAGAAGTCAAGGTTTGCCAACCTCACCAATGAGCAGTGAAAGTTCATCACCAAGAGGTCAGAATTCACCCTTAACCAATCCGAGTTCATCAACTCCAAGTGGACTGAGTTTGCCATCTCCAAGAGAAGTGGAATTATCTGATGTGGCAGAAGGACTGGGTGCGGGTTCTACGGACTCTGATATCTCGTTAGATGAAGTGTATAACAGACAACATGGAGAATTACATCCATTGATTGATCAGAGTGACTCTGAGAATATTTCTGAAGGTAACTGATTGAGAGATGATAGCATTTTACTGCAAATTTGACTAAGGGGATTTGTCTTGCCAAAAAATGAAATTCACGTGGAGCCTCAAAAATGGGAAAAATGAAAACCGTCTAATGTAGTGAAAGAAAAAACTGAAATGTTTTGTAACAAATAAACTTTACAGTTTAAAATTGTCTTGGTAATATTTAAAAGTGTCTAGGGAATGTCATAACAAGTAAGTAAAGTTTAAAAAAATTTCCAGTTCATAGTAATGAAATCCTATGTATGTATGTAGTGTCATATAGGTTAGGGAGGGATGTACATTCATGTCTGCAACAGAGACAACAAATGTTATAATTTAGACCAGATGGTGTAAACTTTAATATGCTAATTACTGTACATTTCTTACCACAGATGATGAACGTCAAGCACCACCTATACTGGAAGGAACTGGTAGCTATACCTTGACTGGCTTTCCACTAACAATGACTCAGTTTGGTGGATTACTCTTGAAACGATTCCACCACTCCAAACGTAACTGGAAGGGACTGTTCTCACAACTCATTTTACCAGCCATATTTGTATGTATTGCCATGTCTGTAGCACTACTGGCACCTCAGGTCGGGGACTACCCTCCCCTTATTCTCTCCCCATCACAGTTCCACAGCTTAGAATACCCAGAAGGTAACTACATCCCGTACACTGACGAAGCCAGGTATGCCAACAAAAACAAACCAGTGTATTATAAATCACCCAATGGGGATGCCGGACCTTCCAAACTACTGTCTACATTTCGCTATCCTGCCGGCATCGGAGCAAGTTGTATTTTACGGGAACCGTATAACAGGACAGTACTGGATCAAATGGTGGAAGATTTGAATTATACTTTATCTGCTGATCTGATTACTAGATACTTTGATGATATGTGTATTGAGTCTTACACACATCAACCAGATGATACTATGGAATCTAGTACATCAGCACCTTACCCTGGTGACTCATACCAGGAGTATATAGAAGATGATTATGGAGGTAATGATAATAACATTCTGTTTACACTGAAACCTGGGACAAAAGTTTTGACTGGCTGGACAAAAATCTCATTGCTACATTTTATCGTCTGGCTCAACAAAAATCTTGCCAACATTGCTACAATTTATAATCTGGCATGACAAAAATCTTACCACCATTGCTACATTTTATCATCTGTCATGACATACATTAACCAACATTGCTACACTCTCTTTGCGCCGAAGGTAAGATACTATTATCAGTTAGATGTACAAATACAATACATGAAGGTAAACGTTAAGTTAGCGCATTCATTCAGATACTTTTGATGTAGTCAGCTGACTAGAATGTAACAACTGCACTGCAATTACTGTTTTACCAGGAGATAAAATACAGAAATGTTAAATTAGATTTTTGTCAAGCCAGAAGATAAGATTTAGCAACATCTCTGGGATAATTGTCAAGCCAGGCGATAAAATGTAGCAATGTTGATAAGATTTTTGTCGAACCAGATTACGTTTTGTTTCATAAGTATTCTGACAGCAAAACCTAGAGTTACCAAGAAAGCAAGGCTGTTGTATAAAGTTAATGTTTTCTTACAAGTGTTTTCCTCAGTACCTCAATGATAAACTGCATATGAAACAAACTGTGTTAGTTTGAATGTGCATCATTTATTGATGTATTGCAAATATTCGACTTTTTACTAGTTATGTACAAGTCCAGAAGCATTTTTACTGATTCATCCAAGATTTATTGAAGAGCAAAGAATCTTTTTTGTTTTGTTTATTTGACATTTCTGCAAAATGGGACACAGAATCTTTCAAAGATGGTGAGACATTTGGGACACCATTAATATATTAAAATTGATCTTGCCAATATCATTAATTATGTAACATGCGAGAATGAATATTCATGAACTCTGGATTTATACTTAGTCATGCAAATTTCTACTCACAGAGTGAAAAAGTTTTTTGGAAGTGAATCCAAATTTTCACTGACGTATCATCAGGGGTATACTACAATGGGCTATTGTCACTGATGTATCATCAGGGGTATACTACAATGGGCTATTGTCACGTATCATGACGTATCATCAGGGTATACTACAATGGGCTATTGTCACGTATCATGACGTATCATCAGGGGTGTACTACAATGGGCTATTGTCACGTAACATGACGTATCATCAGGGGTATACTACAATGGGCTATTGTCACGTAACATGACGTATCATCAGGGGTATACTACAATGGGCTATTGTCACGTAACATGTACACATGTTTATGTTTTCAGACATATCATTCCACAATGAGACCTTTCATATCAATGAGATTCCATGCATCTGTGCTAAAAATGGACACGGTTTCGTCTGTCCAGAGAACGTTGGTGAACCACAACCTCCTATACATAGAGTAGTCAGTAGTGATAAATTACAAGATGTGAGTGGTAGGAACCTGTCAGAATATATCCTCTATACCAGTGATAAATTTAAACTTCACAGGTAAGTTGTCATCACTCTCGTGTCACCTTGATATGGGTTTGGGGAAATTCAACTGCAAGAGCAAACATTGTGCAACTATCAATAATCGATCAATCATTCAGTCAGTGAATTTATAAAGTACCAGTTTCAACTATCATGTAAAGTTCAGAGGCACTGTACAGCTAGAATGATCTGGTGAATAAACACATTTTTAAATTCTTTTTGAAGGCGTTAACTGTTGGTATTTGTCATATTTCCAATGGCAGTGCATTCCATAGATGGGGTGCAGCAGACGGGGTGCAGCACATGAGAATGCACACCTATCACATGACACTAGTTTGTACCTGGGTTCATGCACAGTAACCATTTTGTAGATAATCGGAGTGTAGGTGTTGGCTAACCAACAAATAAACCTCAGCTGGCACACTTGCCTGTTTAGATTAAATGCATGACGAAAGATCCTAACAAAGTACATGGCCCTTAAGAAGAGATCTCAAGAAAATAGACAAACACTCTTTGAGTTTAATGTTTGAATATATGTTACATTTCAGATATGGTGCTATAACAGTTGGTAATGTTAGACCTAATGTACCACCAGACTATGACACAATTGTACCCAGTATATATAGGAAGCTGGCTGTTAGGAATGCAGCTATTGTAAGTATACCTGTGATATATAAATAACAGTATAAATGTCAGTTGTCATAATGTGAAACCAGCATAGTCAGACATTTACAACCTTTTTTTATACTCATTTGTCACAGATGATGTAAATGTCGCATTTCATATCAAAGGCTGTGTCTTCATACCACAAACTACAAAAATACATGTAGTACACCTTTTCAAGTAACTGTCTATTTTAAGTACTGGATGTGTACTTATTGTCACAGAGAACTAAATAACACACAACAACTGATCACTACCTGTACACTTAGTAGCACCTATGAAATATAAATACTAAGTTAAAGTTACTACACTAATATTTCCGCATAAATAAAATGAAATTGAGTTGCTGACAAGCACTATACTCTCAAAACTGAGGAAACTGAATATTTAATTCTAACTCAAAATGCCAAATTCTTTCTTTGTTATTTGAATGTAAATTTAAAAATCATTTGTTTTACAGGCCTGGCACAACCATAAAGGGTTCCATAGTATGCCAACTTTTCTAAACGCTCTCAATAATGCTATATTAAGAGCTAATTTAGATCCACGTATCCATGGTAACCCATCAGCGTATGGTATTACAGTTATAAACCACCCAATGAACAAAACTGATGCAAGGTTATCAACTGAATACATGTAAGTATAAACCTAAGATAGACTAAGTGAATTTTGAGTTTAATTGTATTGACCAACATATTTGTTTGTTGTTTCATGGTATTCTTAGAACCACACCTATGTTCCACTCACTCTACCCCCACCCCCTAGTGACACTGCCTTAGGAGGCTTAGTAACTGTGAGAACATGTTCTAACAGTGTTTTCATTTTGCTGTGATTTGGGAACCTCAATAATACGAAGGGAGCAATATGGTAGTTTCGAATACCAAGATTTTCAAGGGAATCCCAGTACATTACCGTGACAACTCTCTTAGATTTGTATTGTCTTAAAAAACAAATCAAGTGTATAAAAAGTGCATGGTCACATTTCTGACATGCAACAATTAATTTTATTCAAACCTGGCACAAAGATTTATTTACATTTGAGAGCATATGCATGTCACTTTGTTCCACAGCCTAAACCTTGAATTACATCAGACTAAATCATACAAGAATTTTGTTCGATCTAAAGTAATTCCATGTCAGTTTGGTCAAAAATGTGAATCTTGAATATGTTAAGTAAGTTATTAATTGAGATGTACATTATTTTGTTTTTCAGTCTGCAAGGCACCGATGTAGTGATAGCTATCTTCATCATTGTAGCACTGTCATTTGTACCAGCTAGCTTTGTAGTGTTCCTGGTATCAGAGAGGGCTTCCAAAGCAAAACATTTACAGTTTGTTAGTGGTGTCAATCCAGTGGTTTATTGGGCATCCAACTATACATGGGATATTGTAAGTATTGTGTCATATATTATATCTGTACCTGTAGAACATTTGGAACACAGATTTGTCAATAGACAGATATTTAATTCACTGTTGAGGTAGTGGTTAACAACTTTTGATGTAGTGTGGTTGTTGGACAGTTGACATACGACATCCAATATGAAGTCTTGTTTAGATACTGTTTATGGCTAGAGTAGTCCCAACTATGCATCTGTATATATGTGCATATATGTTCATCAAGTCAGAAAATTATCATTCTTGTTACACACCCAAGGATTCTAATCATACATGTGAGTAATATTTCACCTGTTCAGGTTAACAGGTTTTGGCAAAGCCTGTCAACCTGAACAGGCAAAACGTTGTAATAATCAGAACTTTTGAGTTGCTCAGTGATCAGTAACAAAACCCTTTGGTCATGAGTATTTTCCAGCTGAATGAAGAAAAATGTTGGGGAATATTATAGTTATATGGCCTCAAGTATAATTTATGAAAAATAATGGCAATTTGGAATATTTTGACTCATATTTCAAGTACTGCTGAACCAGTGACATAGATGCAGGTTATTATGACATAGAATGACCAGCGTGTATAATCCACATTTTTTGTTCAAAGACAGTAACTTGGCTTGTGCCTGGTATTATGTATTTAAAGCCTTGCTGGGTGAATTACAGAAAGTAATATTTCAACAACATGAAATTTAAAAGTGTGTAAACGTTTTTTACGATAATCAAATCCCCTTTTCATCTATTTGTTTAGCTGAATTACTTTGTACCTGCAACATGCTGTATTGGTATACTGTTACTGTTTGATGTAAGGGCATATACATCACCCACCAATTTGCCAGCTGTTATTCTGCTCTTCTTGTTGTATGGGTAAGCACCGCATATTGCTTTCATCTTAGTTTTGATGGTCTAAGTATTAGTTGTTGGCAAGGCTGTATGACTGTAACCTAAAGTAAGTTCTATAAATGTCAGCAAAACTATTTTGAACTTGAGGGGTTTAGTGAAACCTTGTGAAGCTTCTGAGTTTTATTGTCTTATAAGGGTGGAAAGTAGGTAAAAATCTACCCTTTATTTCTTAGAATTTTTAGCATGTTTAACTGACAAAATTGATCTTGTAACTTATAGTAACATGTGGAAAACTCTACCTAGAATTCTTCTTTCTGTACTAGGTGTTCTAAAACCAGTATTCAGCAAATAAAAAAAAACAGGACTATTAGACATTGTGATAGTTATCAAATTATCATTTTGGGCATTGTTCTTTTCATTAAAATAATTCCTATACATTTAGATGGCACCCTGTCCACATGGTCAGATCTTGTACATACAGTTATCATTCATGTTATACATTTAGATGACACCCTGTCCACATGGTCAGATCTTGTACATACAGTTATCATTCATGTTATACATTAGATGGCACCCTGTCCACATGGTCAGATCTTGCAATTGCTCATAGTAGAGTCACCATTAATTGTCGCATACAATTCTGTCTTTTTCATTTCATTAGGTGGTCTTTTACACCGATGATGTACCCAGCCTCCTTCTTCTTTGAAGTACCAAGTACTGCATATGTCTTTCTCATTGTCATCAACTTATTTGTTGGGATCACAACCGTCATTGCTGCGTTTTTCTTGCAGTTATTCTCAGATGACAAAGTAAGTTCTTTTCACCTTTGAAACATTTATTGATAAAACCATTATTGTGTGCTGTGGTTCATGCTGCAAATATTCAGTAAAAGAATAAGATTCAGAGGGTCCGAGGGAAGATTGGTTTTGAGCAACTGCACTGGTTACCCGCTTTCAATAATGTTCAGTGAATGAATGGATGGATGGATGAATGGATAGATCGATAAATGAATGAATGGATGAATAAATGACAAATGAGTGAATGGATGGATGGACAGATGGACAAATGAATGAATGAATTTAGAAATCTTACACTTTTCAACAGATGCAGTAAGACTGGTTATAGTAGGGAAAGTTAGTCCATAGTACAACTCCATAGATATAAAATGATATTTTTATCTATGTACAAGAAATCGTTGCTAGCAGCCCTGTATTGACTGAAAGCGTATCTGAATATTACTTTGTAAAGCTGGAAAAAAATACAGGTTACTTTAACCGAATACAAAATAGAATGTACATAGTGAATTTTTATAATCAAATTCAGCAAGAATGTTATAACTGTAATTAAATTTTTTGTGGAAACATTAAATAAAAAATTACCTTTTGACTGTCTGTCATTGTTATCACAACTGTTGGTAAGACATGAGTTCTTTTAAAAATAAAAATGACCACTGTTAACTTTTAATGTATGCCTTTATGACATTTCTATGTACAGGATTTGAAAGAAATAGGTACTCTCCTGAATGATATCTTTGTAGTATTTCCTAACTACTGTCTTGGACGTGGTCTCATGGATGTCGCCTACAATGACTACTTCAATGAATACTACTACAAGATTGGTAGGTTTTTCACAAACCAGCTGCTTAATATATTGATTTCACCAAGAATTGTTTCTCTTGTACTAAAAGCTTAAAAAATGTACATCCAGATCAGAAAGTAATGATGAACCCATATGTGGTAGACTGTAAGATACATTGTGTCACTCTGCCCTAGCCGACATGTTCCATGTGAAAGGGGGTTACTTGTCCGATGTGGGGGGTGCCCTGTCACAGTATCCGTGGATCTGTAATGTTTAGATATGGTCCTTCTTGGTTCAAACAAACTTTTTTTAGAACTAAGCCGGACAACTGTCTTTCTGGCGTACACTTTCACCATAATATGACATGTGCCATTAAAAGAATACTAAACAAATATAAAAGGCAAGTGTGATATGCTACATTATAGGAAAATTAATTAATTTGTCCATGATGTTTACAAAATATAAGCGGAGGCCTTAAAATGACAAGAAACAGAAAGTTCATTGTATCACTCTCCCTTAAGATATATTTTATGATATTTTTCACTATTAGACACTCCTTCCTTGTTACTAGGAATTGAATACATTGAATTTTCATTTGGTATTCTGTTATTATAAAACTGAATGTTACGTTTGTTATGTTGGTGTTCATTGGTTGATGCTTTCCTTGTTTCTTTTGTCTAGGTGAATTTGACAAGATGCATTCACCACTAGAATGGGAGGTTACATCTCGTATGTTGGCTGTCATGTCAATTGAAGGACTGATATTCTTTGCAATTACTGTCTTGTATGAGTACAAGTTTTTCTTCAAGCCAAGGTGTGATTCAGATGTTTAATGTAGATGCCCTCAGTTTTGAGGTTTGAGTATTAAAAATGACATCACATGATTGCAGAACACAGCATTTGTGGAATAACAGTGTGCCCTAAAATCTGTCTACAGTAATTGCAGATGGACACTGGCAGACACAAAATTTCACATTTCCTCCAGATTTCTCTTTGGTTTGTCAAGTTATTTACTGAAATGTGTACATCCAGATAAACTAGAATATAACAAGAAGCAGCCTAGCCAGTCTAGCCTCATAATTACAACTATATGAACTAAAAGTTGTGATAACCTTCTTTATAGACTAATAAATTCATCAAATTTATGCTTATACATTTACAGAAAAATGGTGGTTAATAAGAAACCCATAGAAGATGAAGATGATGATGTGAGCAGAGAAAGACAGAGAGTTCTACGAGGAGATGCTAATAATGATCTGTTAAGACTTATCAATCTCACGAAGGTACCTTATTAGACTTTTGTGCTTGCATATTTTGGGTAGTTGTAATAACAATGTTTAGGTACGGTTATCCAGATAAACCTAACCCCATTTCATGTGAATACAAGAGTTGGTACTACAAGGTACTTGCACTTTATATGCTTGCAGTGTTTTCTGCTGTAGAGAACATCAGAGCATCCATGCACGTACTCCTGAGTACACCATACCAGGTACTCACAGATAATGGGGTCTACTATAATACTGAAGTGCGTAAGGAACGAGTGAAACAGTCCTGCAAAATGCAATCTGACATTTCAAATCAATAATCTTTATCATAGGATATCAAGGCAAGATATATAGTAGGTAACCACCTGACTGTATATCTAAATGTTATGGAATAGAATGACCAAAATAATGTAATTTCTACTATAATACTGCATGGATATGTATACAAGCAGAATATTTTAAAGTCAATTTCACCTGCATATCGTGTCAGGTTTAACAATCTTGTGTTGATTCTCTCTTTGTCATGGTTTCCAGTTTGTACTAACACACTTCAATTTATTTGTACAGGGGTAATAATCAAATAATGTATTACTTTAAATTATTTATTCCAGGTGTATAAAACCAGGAAGTTAGGGAGGCAGCTAGCAGTGGACAGACTGTGCTTAGGAATACCTCAGGGAGAGGTAGGCAGTCTTAGTTTATAATTCAATGAAACTCTTCCTTTGCCACATTTTGCTATACAAGTAAAATCAAGAAACCTGAATTAAAACATCATCTGGCTCAATGAAAATCTTACTAATGCCACTAGTACTACACTTTATTGTCCGACTCAGCAAAAATCTTGCCAACATTGCCCCATTTTATTGTCTGACTCAACATAAATCTTACTAACACTATTTTGTATCGTCAGGCACAACAAAAATCTTGCCAACAGTGTTGCATTTTATTGTCTGGCTGTAGTTTGACATATTCTGTAGTTTGATGTTGTGATTTCACTTTTCAGTAATCAAGTTTATAGTATGCATTACTTCATCATCTAGAAGATATAGGTAGACTTCAAATCAATATTTATATCAACATTGTTTCATTTGACAGTGTTTTGGACTACTTGGAGTCAATGGTGCTGGAAAGACAACTACATTTAAGATGTTGACAGGAGATGAACTGATAACGAAGGGAGATGCTTACTTAAATAGACACAGGTAGGGATGTGTTGGTAAACTTTTATATACACTTCACTGAAATGCAACTCACTTGTAATCCTAACATGTCACAGATTTAAAACTACAGCATATTATGTATACAGTTTTATAGCACTCAAACAAAAATGCCATTCCGTACTACTTACTACAGTGGCAATCTATTTATTGGTTTGCTAAGATAGACACAAATTAAACCTGTTGTTGTTCGAAGTGGTAGATTACACAAGTTGGTGATAGCGGTGCCTCTGTTGTGTGGATATAATCACCCTGTAATCAATATAGTGTAAACTCTGGACATCCCAAAAGTGGACTCTCTAAGATCACGGAAGTCATGATCATCAGAAATGCTACCCTACTGTGCACGTATATAATTAAACCAGCATCCATTCAATAGTTTATGTGTACACCTCTCAACAATAGTTTTAGTATATGTCTATCTTTAACCGAAACCTCGGTTGCCACTGTTGTATACATTGACAGTGTGTGACTATAAGCCATCAGAGCATTGGTATTGGAATCAAACACTCAAACGTTGCAAATACAGTTTATGCTACAATTCTAGACTTCACTGA
Source organism: Glandiceps talaboti (assembly GCF_964340395.1). NCBI lineage: Eukaryota > Metazoa > Hemichordata > Enteropneusta > Spengelidae > Glandiceps > Glandiceps talaboti. Next base: position 18,039,266 of record NC_135558.1, on the reverse strand, counting down.
TATCAAACATTGTCATGTACAAAGGTATCGAGTTAAAAATTATTTTTTATAATTTAGGAAAACACTTAAATTCTATAAACTGAGATGATTTGTTACAGTGAGTTCAAAACAAGTGTGACAAATTTTACAATAAGTTGTGTTTTTAACCGTAAATTGTATTTTTCTGTGTTTGTAGTATTTCAACTGACATCCATAAAGTACACCAGGAAATAGGTTACTGTCCACAGTTTGATGCTTTGTTTGATGAATTGACTGCCAGAGAACACTTACTGCTTTATGCTAGACTTAGAGGTGTTCCCCCTCCAGAACAAAGTCAGGTAAGTACAGCAAATATTAATCAAGCTGCAAAAATTATATCTTTTCTGCCTCTATTACTGTTTTTGTGAGTATTTTACCATACTCTACATATATTATCATACATTATCCTGTTTTGCATATATTACCACCTTTGGTATTATTTTACCATATTCTACATATAGTATCATATATTATTGTGTTTTGCATATATTACCATCTTTCCAAATATTTTACCATACTCTGCATATATTATCATACATTATCCTGTTTTGCATATATTACCACCTTTGGTATTATTTTACCATATTCTGCATATAGTATCATATATTATTGTGTTTTGCATATATTACCATCTTTGCAAATATTTTACCATACTCTGCATATATTATCATACATTATCCTGTTTTGCATATATTACCATTTTGTGAGTATTTTACCATATTCTGGATATATTATCATACATTATCCTGTTTTGCATATATTACCGTAAACTTGCATATGTTACCTTGGCAGCGTTTGTACAGAAAATGTTGACTCTCTCATTCTATTTCACAGGTTGTGAATTGGGCTCTCAAAAAACTAGCATTAACTCAGTATGCAGATAAACCAGCTAGTACTTATAGTGGAGGAAATAAACGTAAACTATCTACTGCAATCGCATTACTTGGCCACCCACCAGTTATCTTTATGGTAAATAGATAAAATTAATTATTGAATATTATTACCCTAGCTCTCAGTATAATTTCACTTTGACATATGCTTGTGACCTGAAGTCAGAGAGCTCTAAGTTTGCAAGTTTTTGCTCTTCAACTATTATAGTGTATGGAATTGCAGATTTCAAAAATTTTGTCGCAATTAGTAGTTTCACGTTTTTGTGAAAGTTGAAGTAACTAGTATTAATCATTTTGACATGTTGATCAACGAATCTAATAAGTGACAGAAAAATTCTAAGTACCAGCTATACCTCAGCCAATAATGTTTTGATTTGATTTGATTTACAGGATGAACCCACCACTGGTATGGATCCTCATTCAAGGAGATTTCTATGGGATTTGATATTAGATATTATTAAAGGTGGTCGATCTGTGATACTCACATCACACAGGTAAATACTTAATTCAGTTTAGTTTTAAATTAGGTATTTTTATTATTTCAGCACCCCCCCCCCCCCTCCCCTGGCTAAGGGTCTAAAAGTGTGCTATTACATTGGGTTCCATCCATCCACCCCTCTGTCCATCTATCTGTCTGCCTGTAAGATCGTCATTTCATCTCAATATCCAATTTCATTCAAACCTGACACAAAGGTGATGTGTTATAGAAGACATATGCATGTCATTTAGTTTCATGACACATGGGTTAATGGGAGTGACTGGCTGTCTCTGTGCCTAGGAAACCAAGAAAGTAAAGTTTTAAATCTTGTCTTTCAGTATGGAAGAGTGTGAAGCACTGTGTACCAGACTAGCTATCATGGTTAATGGAAGGTTTAAATGTCTAGGAAGTATACAACATCTCAAGAACCGATTTGGAGATGGTTACACCATCACTGTCAGAGTGAGAGGTGCTAGGCCCAATCTACAACCAGTTACAAGGTTCTTTGAGAGAGCCTTCTCCGGAGCTGTTCTCAAAGTGAGTTCATTCATTGCTGTTGTGGTTTACAACATCAGTATAGTCTCTCATTGTCATTAAACAGTATGTTTCTGTTAGGGTCTTACATCAGTTCAGAATCACTACTCGGTACTTTCAAGCAAAAAAGGAGAACCAAATGGTTCACAACAAACCTCAACACTACAGGTTGCTCACACCGACCAGCTTTCACTGTGTTTGCTAAGTCACTAGACCCTAAAGTTTATTGGAATACACACTTTTATTTCCAGGAGTTGCATTCTGGTGTAATAATATGATTACAAAGAAGACTTCAAATTATTTTTTTATCGTGTATTTTAACTATTTTCATTCATTTTGTTTATCTTCATAGGAGAAACATCACAATATGGTACAGTATGACTTAAAAGATGTATCACTTAGTCACATCTTTTCTGAGATGAAAGCCATGGAAGACGTATTGAATATTGAAGACTACTCAGTCAGTCAGACCACATTGGACAATGTAAGTCAAAATTAAGACAACGCTGTGTGATTGGTTGCCTTGGATTGATTGACATGTCAGTCAGACCAGTGATTGGTTGCCTTGGATTGATTGACATGTCAGTCAGACCAGTGATTGGTTGCCTTGGATTTATTGACATGTCAGTCAGACCAGTGATTGGTTGCCTTGGATTTATTGACATGTCAGTCAGACAAGTGATTGGTTGCCTTGGATTGATTGACATGTCAGTCAGACAAGTGATTGGCTGCCTTGAATTGATTAACATGTAATCAGACACATTATTGGATATTTTGCATTGATTGAAATGTCAGTCAGGCCAGTGATTGGTTGCCTTGGATTGATTGACTTATGATACATATTAAGTGATATTCTTTTTACCTTATATAGGTCTTCATAAACTTTGCCAAACTCCAGTGTGAGGGGCAGTCTGATGATGTGCCATCTAGATCATCCACAAACTCTGTTCCAACAGAACTTCAGGATTTATTAAGTGATCACTACTTAGAAGAAGAAGATGAAAATGAACTCAGTGTGCAATTTGAAGGTTTAGAGGTGAGTTCACCAAACTTTGACTTTGCCTTTCTACACTTTAATAACCCTTAGTATGCATTGCTATGTATGTATTACTGTGTAATGACAGTGAAGGTGTCGACACCATATAAGTCTGTTTACTATCAAAACACAATATAACTATGACTGTCTAACTATCATGCTGTGAACACGTGTGTTGTGGGTGTGTGTAGTGTGTTCTGTTTATTTGATAAACTGGTTCTTTGGTTCCTTTATGACTGTCTAACTTTCATGGTGTGAGCATGCGTGTTGTGGTTGTGGGTGTGTGTGGAGTGTGTTCGACATATTCAATATACTGGTTATTTGACCCATAGAATAGAATTTGTAAAGTTTGTGACAATGGTGATGTAGAGCATGAATATCACTTTCTTTTTATTATGTTCCTTCCAGGACGATGAGAGAAAAAAAACATCCCAATAGAATTCATAGCTGAGCCAAATTTTAAGAAGTTCATAAGACTGATGAGAACAAACAAACCTGAACTTGTAACATCATTATGTAAATTTGTATACAGTGCATTTAAACAAAGAGAGAATACTACATCATGTTTACACCTGATAAATACATGAATATTCAGTACTATGTACATGTAATGCTGTCCTGGTACAAAAGTTTTTTTAAAAATTTAAAATAATTTTTCTTAAAAGGAAACAGCAAACACTGTATTCAGTACTTCATTTGTACAATCTCAATTTGCCTACAAATCATATTTTTCAGAGTCATCTCGCCTTCAACATGGAAGTTGTATGAAAATAAAGATTGCTCTGTATACCAGCCAATCTCATCTCGGTACAAGACCTTGGAGACCAGAACAAGTTGATGTATTCCAGGAGATAACTTATCTAATCTCCAGTACTAATTAGTTGACATTTCAACTTTCAATACACCTTTTATCGTATAAAGTGACTCGTTAAAATGAGTTGATTTTGTCCTTACTCAGTACACTAAAGAGTGTATTTTATCAAATTTGCAATTTCAGGAAAAACTGATCGCATAGCAGACTTTTAAATTATGGTGCGCTATATTCTGATACCGGGTTGTCAGACTTTAAGTCTACAATGTACAGATTCTGTGTATGAGTTTATTGCCTGAATTCACAGAAATTAATGGTGCACATAACTTCTAAGATATTAGGTAATAGTTGAGTCATAACCTTACTTTTGTTAACTTATCACAGACTTCTTCCAATTTGCAATATTTCAAAAGCAATGCCACAAAGATTCAAAAGGTGCTTTGTATTTATTTAGGAAGTGGAATGTCTGTTGATTGAAAAAAATTAGGGGTCAGATGTCAAGAAAGTAAGGTCAAGGGTCAGATTCCATGAGTCTAAGGTCAAGTGTCGGATGTCAAGGACCAGGTGCTAATGGTGTAAGGATAAAGGTCAGATATGAAGCACACAGGTCAAAGGCCAGATGTGAAGAATGTAAGATCAATTGTCATGTGTAAGGTCAAGGGTCAGATGTCAAGAGTTTAAGGTCAAGGCTCAGATACTATGTGATGTCAGTGGTCAGAGTTCAGAGCATAAGTTCATGAATCGGATGTGAAGAGTGTCAGGGTTAAGGGTCACAGCCATGTTTAAATATCTGGGGTGCATTCGATTATGCAACCCTGGGTGCCTTGAGGTACCTAAAGTTGCCCCAAGTTGCATTCAATTACTACATGACTCCCCAAGTCCACTTTCCTCATGGAGCAGGGGCAGCTTGGGGATTGACCTGACGACCTGACTTGACCCAAGATGGGGACGACGCGACATGTGACTGGTTATTGTTATCAATTCCAAAAAAATTATACCGTATTTTGAGGATATCTTTCCACATTTAGTGAGGAAATAATTTTTCACTTCAAATTGTCTAAAATATTTTGGAAAGAAGGACCAAATTATTTATCGTGAATCACGGATTTAATTATAGGCTCCCAGGGGTACCAATAAAATATGTTCGATTTACACACGACCCGAGGTGCCCAAGTGACATCAGTTACCCTGGTCTGAGGCTCCCCAGGGATGCATAATTGAATGCACCCCAGAGTTAAAGTAATCTGAGAAAAGGAAAATTGAAGTGTGACCTTATTTGACCTGTCAGTAAAAGGTAACAAACAGTGAGAAGCCAAGTCAGAAAAGTTAAAATGTCAAAGATTTTCACACTATTTAAAATACTGTAATTTTATATTTTGCACCCCTCTTCCAATTTTATGTCAACTATTATTCATAAGTTGGGTTTTAAAGGGGTAAATATTTACAAGATTATTCACTATAATAGTTATCAGTAGTAAATGAGTACAAGAAAAATCAAATCTTTGGGCAGTAGTTTTGCACCTTGGCAGGTTTTTTTCAAGAACTTTAACTTAAATTATTGTAATAATGACACTTGTCAAATTTATTTGATCAAAAGACAAACAAACAAATCGTGTTTATCTTAGACAAATGCTCATTTGATTCTCAGACTTTTTTTTACTGAAATATTTTAGTTCGGATACTTTGTGTGATATTTTAATCAGGATATGTTTTTCTATTCAAATCTCAAAAACTGTCGTGTCAGTTATTATTATATGCAGTGATAATTGCAAGCCAATATTAAACATTTTATCTGTTTCTATAGTTACCCTATACCAATCTACCGTTGTACCTTATCAGTTTTTGTGTGGTAAATGTTTCTGCCGCCCAGCAGTTGTTTGGTTTGGTTAAGGTATAGTTACTTTGTGTGTGTTTGATCTTAGAGGGAATATAGGGCCACATACGTTAATTATCTACACAAGAGATCAAAATTCGAACTACTAATAATATATATATTATATATTATTATATATTATATATTATGTATATATATATAATAACAGAAAAGTGTTTCTGGCCAATCTGTTTTGCTCAGATTTTAAGCTGACAGTCTCAGTAGACCCAATCTACAACACTGTGATTGACACTTCTGTCCAGCCATGTGACGTAACTCGTGCAATAGTATATGTTGACTCTATCTCCAGCAGACCGTCTAAGATTTGTTGGGTTGGAGCGCCCTCTATTGGCCTTGCTCTTGGCCAATGTGCGAGGGCGCCCTAACACAGCATACATTACAGACTACTATGCATGAATAATCCCTTGAATTTGACGGAAAGTACATAAATTGCTCAAGAAATAGTTACTATGGTAACAGTGCTATTTTAAAAATAATTAAAATCATCTTGATGTCAGTATAGTGAACAACTGCATGTTTATATTTTACCAGCTGACAGATTTACATAAATACGTGCTTTATTTTTGTTTAGTGTGAAAAATTTTAATTTTGAATTGCAACTTGAATGCTTTGAAGTTATTGTCACATAAAATGATGTTTTAATTTATTTTCTAGAGGTATTCAAAATTTTGAAATATTGTTTGCTTTTTTGCTTTTTTTTAAAATTAACGATACAAAATTTTGGTTCTTCTTGGCAGCTTATGTTGATAATATGGATCATGTAATGTTCAACAAATGTTGTGTAATATTTTTGATGTGTGCTGTTGAAATATTATTTGGTAGAATAGCCATGAATTGTTTGAATATTAATTACTTTATGTCCATTTCATTCAGTGTTCATTTCGTTATCAGTAAGGGTATTTCATAGTTGAATTTCCAGTTCCACGATGATCTGTCCAAGACGATGACATTGCTTATGTTGTCCTGTTGAGGTTGTCTTGTCTGTATTACATTAACATTTTCATCATGGAAACGTGGAAAGACTTGTTGAACTCTTTAGTTATGAGTGATTTTATAGAACAAAGACTAAAACACCGTCAATGACAGAGATGGATGTTATTACTGGTAAACTCATGGTACGGTCAGGTGACAACCGTCCAACTGATATGTGCATGCGAATTTTCCTGTATACACAGAATACATGGTGTTGTATCTGTAGATGGGAGATAAATCTTGGAATTGGCTGAAAGTCTATTGTCTGAAAATCACACATCTCTTTCGGTATTGTGCAAGACAAGGAACTATTTTTCATTGCGTCAACAGAAAAAATATGCTTGTTTGTGAGAATTGGGTATTTAACGAGGGGCTTTTGATTGAAGTAGTTCTAGCACTTATGTAACTTGAAGCTCAAGTTTCACGTGTCATGTTAACATTTTCATAATGTACAAGTGTTTGATACCACTGCTACTTATTGTTGCTGTAGTCACTGCATTGCATTGCAGCATTATACCATGCAAACTGATTTCTCCATGTATGTAAAATGAAGGAGATTTCAGTGTGAATATAAATGTTCACAAACTCTCGGTTCATAGTTACAAATGAAATTTCTACTCACCGTGAAAAAACTGGGTTTTTTGGAAGCAAATCTGAAGTTTTCAGGTGAGACATGAGATGCTAGCCCTGCAGTACACCCCCTGACAATGCTGACAAGATGTAAGCAACAATTCTGGAGTCATTTCCAACAGTTTCTTGACTCAGAGTAGAAATTGTCATTTCTCGATATTTCAGCATTTTACTTTGAGCAGAAGATTTTCGTTAGTATCGGATTAACATGCTATTTTGTCGATTTTGTTGGCTGTATTCAGAAGATTTATTTGTGTTCACATTATTGTTTGACTACAGAAATTTATATTTTGAAATTTGAGTTTATTTACCAAAGCAAAATGGCTGCCATGCGGGGTTAAAGTTCATGTAATCATTAGCTCATAAGAATAGAAAGTTGAAAGGTCAGCCATGCTGTAAGGATTTAGTAGTAGATAAGGAGATATAGATGTTATTCCACAATATTCTTCGTTCAGCCAAGGAAAATGCGAGTGACCTAAGGGGTCTTTGTCAGTACTTTTCTATCGACTCGTAGTGACAACCCCTTAGGTCACGAATATTTTCGGACTGAATGAAGAAAAATATTGTGGAATAACATACATGTAATTACACCAACGCCAGTAATATCAAAGAAAAATAAGGAATATAATGGTAATTTTGAACATTTTGACTCGTATTTTGAACACAGCAGAACCAGTGACATAGACAAGCGTTGTCATGACATACATGCACGCTGTCTAGAACAACTAGCGTATATATTCCACATTTTTTGTTCAACTTGGCGAGTCCATGGTATAATATACATGAACACATGTAATAATGCAGCACCAGTAAAACAACTTAATCAAAGATTACCTGAGGTAAGGTTTTATTTCTGAAAATGTAACTACAGTAATGTATCTACCAGAACTATATATTTAGGAAGTAGATTTACTGTGAAATACTTGAACTACTCAGAGAAATTTAAAGTTTGTGAAGAACATTTAGTCATTATAAATGAATGCAGAACAAATTTGACTGCTGTTCAGTACCTAGCCTAGAATTCAGGTGAATGGGGAATTGTGAATTTTGATTTCCTAATCTTGTGATGCTAGGGGGAAAAGTCGAATCCAAAACCCCAATTTGCATGAATTCCAGTTTTCTTGTAAACTGTGGGATGCGTTGTGTTGTTCCGTCTCATCATCCTTCTCTCTCTAACTTGATGCATGAGGGCGCCCTGACATAACATATCTTAGATTATTTGAAGAGTTTTAACCGAATCTCCAACTTACTAAATTTCACTCCAAATCACTCAATCCACTGTGCACTTAGAACCGAATCTTGTTACCTTGTATATTATATAGTGTGTACAACTCTAGCTGTAATGTTACATCCCAGAAAAAAAAAACACCCTTAAGAAACTCTATTAATTTTTTGCCAATAATACGTGGTAGTCCTTAAAATAAAGCATTAAGTGGTGCAATATTGTTGGCATAGTTACAACTATTGTCAAGTTGTACTTGCACTGAAAAGAACAAAAAAAAAACGACATTTACATCTTTGGATAATTTGCATGAAAATTACATTAGTTTACACTTTGAATGAGAGAGAAAGTTGATAGTCCAGATAATTCTATGAACAGACTGAAGTGTATATATTTCTAGTTTGTAGAAGTAGTTACTACTATGGAAAGTGAGGTATCGGCAAACTAAGATCGATACAAACTAAAAGTACTGTCGCAACGTGTTGATGTAAGCAAAATGGTATAATTGTCTATCCGTCAATGAACGTTGATGTAGTTACAGTCACAGTGGGTGGCGTCTCGCTTTAATAATAGTGAGTTTTCTTCACATGGACACCACACATTCAACTCATTTAGAGTTTACGCTGTCTTGATTACAGGGTGAGTATATCACATAAACCAAGGCACTGCTATCACCCACGTCTACCACATGCCACAAATTACAATACTTCTTCTAGTTCATGTCTAAGTTTAGCGATAGCATGCTTTCCGTAGTAGTACTGATTCATACCAATATTTCTTTATTTATCTGCTAAGTCTATATCTTTTTTAGAGTTCATATTTTATCTTTACAAACTGCACTCTATATTCTATGTCAAAGGTCAAATCATGCTATATGGAATAAAATTGTATTCTTACCTACTGTGTCCTCTCCATTGTTTGGTGTGGGTTTTTTTTTGAGGGGGGGGGGGGGGGAACGAGGATTTTTGTGAAATTCCAGAAAATATTGAGCCTGGATGAAATATTTGTTATGAATTTTAGAGAGGACAAACTATCTAGTAAGTAAACCTACGGGACAATCGCAAAATGTCACACAAGCTCAAAAAGTGAACTTCATTCCTTTAGGTAAAAACCCTCTCCTGCCTCCCTTTAAACGAATGTTCACAAGGGCGACATCAACACATTTATATATAACATAAACCACAATGAAAATTGTAGTGGTCACACCACTACGATCGATGTAATGTAAAAACACAATGGTAAACACATTAAAATACTACTGGAAACCCAGTACTCGGCACATTGGCAGGAAATATTAAATCAACTTATTAACTTCTCAGTAGTTAGCATGAAAAAAAGTTTTCTAAATTTGCTAAGTGTGAAAAGTTCACCAATTGCACTGATGCCAGACCAGCTCATTCCCCCCTAAATGAATGATGTTCATTTATGGACCTTGTGTGACATTATTCGATTATCCCTCAGTAATGAGTTATGTTTTCTGTTACCATCAAACAACAACACTATAAAATACACACCACAGAATAAAGTACAGAGATGCTGGCTTTTATTTAAATATGAACACAAAATGTATGTCCACAAACATTGTACAGCATCAAAATAATATATGTAAGATCAGGTGTAGAAAAGAGTCTGACCCCAAACATCCTGATTATTCCACTTCTATATGGGGGGTACTGCTCAACAAGTGATGCATAGGGAGGGGAGGTGTCAGATTGTATTCTACACCTGATGATTACTAATAGTGCATAGTGCATAAATAAATCATAAACGTGTGCTTTCTTTTTCAAATCTTTGAATGTCACAGTGACCATCCATTTGTGGTCAATTTTTAGACAAAATGAGTTAAATTGTGGTAGCTATGGAAGTATCAATACTTGGAGGATACAACTAGTTCACCTTGTATCATCTCACCCTGCCACCCCTGTTTGCCATAAAATGGATTAATCTCTCCTCTAGAAACAACAGGGATAGACTATAGACTGAAAAAAGTGGAATGATATCTGTTTAAATTGGCCTTTCTGAAATTTGCCATGGTGGCACTCTACTTCCTGTCTGTTTGCCTTGGGGGTATACATGGTATAGGTTACTCAGTTAATCATAGAGCACTGCTGCTTTCCTCAATGTCTGAACAATACGAAAAACATCCATGATTTACACTTCTACAAAATATCAAGGGACAAAGCTCTTAATAAGAGAAGGTGCTGTATTCTTAATTTCCTGTTTGCAGTCTAGAATGGTCTATTGTCTGAAACAGCTAGACATTATAACACTTTTTTTTACACTCAAAGTTTGGAAGAGGAAATCTAACAAGATTTACTTGATATAAATTGGGTTGTATGGTCAGGGGATACAACACCCCTTCCACCCCCAATCTTGTGAAATTATAGTATGCTCCATTTTCTTAGCTAGGTAAGAATCCTTCTAAATACTAAATAACAGGGGTGTCTGTATTGGACAGTAAACTTGGATGGCTTTCATTTTTTAATCATTAACTTAAACAAATTTTCACATTACTTATCAAAACTTGAGTACAGTAAAAACTGGCATCAAGATCAAAATGTTATTTGAAGTACGTTATTCGATTTAAGGGTCCATGGACATCTGATTTACATACTTGTGATAACTGTATCTAGATAGTAGAAGTCATGACATCTCACATTAATTATACTAAAACAACTCATTTTACTTAGAATGTATTACTTCATCTTGGTTTTTTCAACGGTTGTAATTCAATTCTTTTTCCGTATACAAATATTTCAAGACACTAAAACTACTTTTCTATATGTAGCATTACCCAGCACCAATGTCACACATGGTGAGTCATAACATAGGTTTCAAAGTATGTGAAGATGTGACTTCTCCAAAGTGGTCGGTATAAAAGTACCTTTCTGATTGGTCAATAAGTTGCAAGAGAATGGCATTTTTTGGTCATGTGAGGGCGTACTCCATACACAAAAGATTACACCAGTCCTGTATCTTCAAAGGTTTGTATAGAATTAAAAAAATCAAATCAAAACACCCTGATAATCATGGTAATCTTCAAGACTCAAGAGTTGGAAAACAGCATTTTCTTTCATCTGAACTCGAGGAACAAATCTATATAATTATTCCTTTAATTCTTTAATACACTGCAAACAGGATACATTCCATAATGTACTTTTTACAGTTGATGGAATATTATCTAGAATAAAATGCAGATTAATCGATAGATTCAAGTAATTCAAGTCTGTTTGCATTACGTTTGTTTTATCTTTATAAATTCATTTACCTTGGTGTAAAATTCATTGATTAAAATTATATTATTGTGCGACAATACAGCAAGGGTACGGATATAGTTCTGGTTTAGCATGAACATGTGGAAGAACTCTAAACTTGTTTTACTACCAAAATTAAGAGAGTATAGGGTTTCAATTAGGCAGCACAATGTTTTTATGAGACACAAGTTTTTGTTACAAATTACACAACCAAACACAGACACTGATGGCATGTATGAATATAAAATGATACATTTTATCTGACTGTGAACACAAAACAACATCACTGTCAGATGAAACAAGGAAGATTCGCACACAAAACTGTTTATTTGTGTTCACAGTTTATAAATAAAATGTAACATTTCATGTGTGTGCGTGTTATTGGTGTCATGTAACTTGTAACAAAAAATTTCAACAACAAAATTATGCCACCTAAAGTCTCTGCTCTTAATTTTGGTAGTAATACTTTCTACCCAATGAATTACTGTATTATTGTCTGAATACTAAATTACAAAATCAGTACATATCAATTATATGTACATAAATTATGCTGTTCACCATTTCATGCTACCCAATGCCATCTTGTTGTTCAACAGTACTGGAGATGCTAATCCTGGCTAAGGTCAAAGTTCATTTGTTACCATGGTGATTGGCATCAGTTTACTCTGCTGCCTTCAGCATGGCAATGGCTTCTGTCAGTTTGGTGATCTCATTCCCTGTTTGAAGAAGCTGTAGAAAAAAACATTGTTGAGTTAACAACACTTCTCACTGGTTCAAAAAATCGACATTTTATAAAAAGGTGTCTACGATGTTCTCTAGCACAAATTGAAACAAGGGTCACAGCAGAAGCAAATGAAGTAAATATAAGTGTTTAAAACTCCCATACTCTGATTCATACACTCATGCATCTGTGTCCCATTCTATGAAAACCTAGCCAGTGACTGAGAACATATGCACAATGTCACACAAGCTCAAGAAATACATTTTCTTTGTTTAGAGGGAGGGGGCCTGGCGTCAACATGGTGGTTGAAACTTGGGATGGGTAAGAGCGTGCATAGTAATTGCAATGCAGCACACCACATTTGTCAATGAGCAAAGAACACTTCATCTAAAGTATTGGATAACCACTAAACTATAAAGCCATACAAATCAATAAATATATTATGTGTGTCAGTAAGAATTACCTTTTCAGCATTTGCTTGTCTTATATTTTCTGGAACTTTGGTTTGATAATCTTCAATCTTGGTGGCATTCTCAAGTTTACTCCGTTGACTGTCTAGTTTCTCTTTCTTCTGTTCAAGTTTAGTGATTTCTTTACTGATGTCAATTAAACCCTGTAAGAAAGTTAACACATCAATGGCAGTGTTTTTGGTAAGGGTGGTAAGTGGGGACATTAAGGGTGGTAAGTGGGGGACATTAAGGGTGGTAAGTGGGGACATAAAGGGTGGTAAGTAGGTAAAGTATGCGTGATAAGTAGGTATATTACTGGTGGTAAGTGGGTACACTATGGGTGATAAGTGGGGGACATAAAGAGTGGTAAGTGGGTACATTAAGGGTGGAAAGTGGGGACATTAAGGGTGGTAAGTGGGTACATTAAGGGTGGTAAGTGGGTACATTAAGGCTGGTAAGGTGACACATTAAGGGTGGAAAGTGGGGACATTAAGGGTGGTAAGTGGGTACATTAAGGGTGGTAAGTGGGTACATTAAGGGTGGTAAGTGGGTACATTAAGGGTGGTAAGTGGGTACATTAATTAAGGGTGGTAAGTGGGTACATTCTATCCAAGGTATCCAACTACTACCTGGTACTGTAATATGACTGGAGTTCTCCAGCAAAATAACAGACTGGGTAAATGGAAATCTAGGCAGTTTTGACCAGATTTCATCACTGTTACTGGCAGTAGTTTTATTACAGTTGGTAAGTAGGTAAAATCTACCCAAGCTCCCCTCACCTACTTAACTGTGTGTTTCCCTACCCAAATTATGACACAGAGTATGGAAATCTATCTGAAACTTCAAGTGTTATATGTCTCCCCTCCCCCCCTCATTTGTATTGTATAATGCCACTCTCATGTTTTTACAAAGTTTTCCATATTTCTAATTTATGTTATTTGAAGGTGATATGTGAGGGCCTCAAAGGAAAGAACCCAACTTTTTTAAAGCATTGTGCATTTTTTTTATCCTTAAAGTTTATCCAGACTAAAGATAATTCAAATTTTGCTTCATTCAAACACCTAGGTTTTACTGTGGCTGTAAAATACACAGTTGATAAAACACTAGAAAACAGAGTGAAACATCGGAAACCATGGCCATCAAACTTGTAACCATGGTAACGGAGTTTCTAGTTTTGTGACTTACCTTGAGAAGGAGATGTACCTCACATTTATCAGACACGGTAGCAATAGCGCATCCCATTGGTGGTTGTTGGTCACTTTGTATGTAATGTATAGTTGATATACTAGCTAACGTCTGTATGGCGGTACTGTATGGTTCTAAGAGTTCAGCTACTCCTGTACCACTACACCTCAAATACACTAGAACCAAATATAAGACAATATTAAATGTACACAAAGCTTACACGGAACAACAACAACAACAACAACAACAACAACAAATTATGCTGAAAAATGTACTACCATGTAATCGATTCATTATGAAAATATTGTATTTTCTCTTTGGAATGGAGGTATGAAATTTGTACGATTGACAATCTAGAATTTAATTTACATACACATTCTGCCCCTCTTGGTATACTACCATTTCATACCAAAAGTTTGTTTGTTTGTTTGAGTCACATCTCTCCAACCCCCAACCCCCAACCCCCATACACTGTATTGTAGTTATGTGTCATTGGCTAAACCCTGGATGAATAAGGATGTCTGCTTCTGATTGGTTAATGAATCAGGTGCTGATGTTGCCTGACCAATCACAATGATTTTACCTTGGTATGGACTTACCTTCTGGTTTTTGTTTGGTCAGTTGATACTCTGCTCTGATGACACGGATTTGTTTGATAACATTCTGAACAAACTCAAAATCTTGTTCCAGCTGTTCATTCCTGAATGAAAACTGTTCGATGAAAAGAAGATGTTGGGAAACATGGTTGAAAAAATGAATAACAATATTTGTGCAGAAAAGGAATCAAAAGCTAAAAACACTATCTAGAAAATGTACAAGTTCAGTCACAAAGATCTGCCTAAGATTTTTTTTTTTTTTTTTTGCAAATGGGGCTTATAACCAGAGACCATTTTTGCCAAGTCTTGTTGTAAGTGAAGGCAGGAGAATACCCTCTTTGCAGATAGCAATTTTTTCATTCACAAATAGTGGTGGAGGCATAACATTGTTATAGACCAAATATTAAATTTCTCCTTGATCCATATATGGTCATATAAATTGTAAGGAGTATAGCTACGTACATAAGATCACCTCATGGCAATATGATAAACTTATGAATGTACAATATCAAGAAAAAATTATTGCATGTAGCAAATGTTCCCAACAATATTTCTATAACAGCTACACAGTAGCTGACTGAAACAGTTAGCCCTTAAATAAGACATAATTGGAAGGAAAGTTTAAATTTTAGCAATCGACAAACAGTGAATATTATTATTAATAATATCTGTAAATTAACTTACATCTTTAGCCTCTGGGTATGCTGTCACGCATATACTGGGTGGCTCATTTTCTGATCTCCTTGGCAACCGTTGCCATAGTTCCTCAGAGACAAACGGCATGAGTGGACTGATAAGTTTGAGACCCGTATCTAGGCAATTATAGAGAACATTACGGACAGTTGCCTTGGCAGCCTCATCAGTGCCTTGGATGATAGGTTTCATGTATTCCTAGGAGAAAGAGAGACATGTATGTTAACTCAGAAAATGTCTCAATGTTCAAAGGAGTCAGCACATGAACAGGGAGCTCTACGGAAGTGACCCCCAGCTGTCATGGGAAATATGTCAAAGATGCCTCAAGCTTGCTGGGCATTGCTACAGAAATACAAGGTAACCAGTATCCAAACTTGTCCTGTGGTCACTCAAACATGGTAGTACGAACCAAGGCAGACAGAAATACACTTTCCCTGACACTGTTGCGAGGAATATCGAGGTGCTGCAGGAAAACTTGTCAAACATGATGGAGAACAGAATAGAATGGGCAAAACTGTATGCTAAAAACAGTCTACTGGGGATTCCATCAGTTTGAATATATTCATATCCCTTATGACACAAACGATACTGTAACAATGATGGTTTTATACCATAGCCAACTAAAATAGTTACTTTTATGCAATTTTGAAATCTATAGTACTTGCAGTGCTTCACAACCAAATACAAATCCCACGAAACTGAATTTCTATACTTCTCTGAAATCTTTAGAACTTCCAAAACCTCACTACCACATAGTTATCACATCATTCACAGATTTTAATGTTTAATTTGCTATTCCGAAATCTGCAGTATTTCAGACGTTCTTACCACATAGACATCACATAGTTCATATAACCATAGATTATAGATGGAAGTAGTTACAGTTCTTACCACATAGACATCACATAGTTCATATAACCATAGATTATAGATGGAAGTAGTTACAGTTCTTACCACATAGACATCACATAGTTCATATAACCATAGATTATAGATGGAAGTAGTTATGGCTGGGAAATCATACTCAGGCCATCCTGCCTCACAAGTCATCACAGCGTTGGCTATCCTGCTCAGCATCCACTTGTCAACCAGACTTTCAGACCCTGTGGGCTAAATACAATTTATGTACACCCATATTAATAAGAGAATCAGACCCTGTCAACTATATACCTTTAGAAGTGGCCAATGAACAAGAAATGGGTATGTATGTCTTTCTAAACAATGTGAAACTACATCAAGTGTTTCATTTGGAACTCTATAAATTATAAACAAATTTTGAAATATGTAAAAAGTTGTAATTGGAAGTTAGTTCCAAATCACAAAACCTGAAACAAAATGTCATTTGGCTCAACAAAATCTTACCAACAGTGCTACATTTTTTTGTCTGGCCAGACAAATATCTAATAGTCTGGCTCAACAAAATCTAATTCACATTTCCACATGAGAGTGTTTGGCACAAGTACAATTGTTACATTTTTAGTCAACTGACTCTAAAAAATATCAGAATTGACACGCCAACCTTCATGTGTTGTCTTTGTACATGTAACTGATAATAGTAGTTTACATTCAGTGCAAAGAAAGTATAGCATTGTTGATAATGTATGTCATGACAGATGATAAAATGTAGCAATATTAGTAAGATTTTCACACCGGCAGACGTTTTGTGTCAGATTTCATGAATTCCATTGTAAACTGTGTAAAACAGATAGAAGTAATCTTTATATCTTGTCTAGTCTTCATGCACTAATATCTGTCACTTCCCTATATATTAAAACATTAATTAGAAAACACATCATTATTTATTGACCTGGGTATAGATCTGACATACCTGGATAGTAGGTGCTGGTTTATAGTTGTCACCAAGTGACATCATGGCAAACTTGGTAACATTCCACAGTTTGTTACAGAAATGACGATATCCCTGAACACGTAGTACATCTAAGTTGATATCACGACCTGTTTACATAGAGAGTGGATGACATGGTGTTAAGTCTTGTTTACACACATTCATCATCATCACCACCACCACCACCACCACCACCACCACCACCACCACCACCATCATCACCACCACCACCACCACCACCACCACCATCATCGCCACCACCACCATCATCATCATCATCATCATCATCATCATCATCATCATCATCATCATCACCACTTTCATACATCCAAAATCCTGTCATATCCTCTATATATATATTTAGTAATAAAACCATTCCAAGAATCACATTACATTGTTGAAAACAGTTCTCCATCACCTGATCTTACCTTGTGATGTATAAGCACACAATGCAAACCTCAATGCATCAGTACCACATTCCGGTATACCGGTTGGATAATCTGCCTTCTGACCAGCTTTGGCTCTCTCTATCTCTCTCAGATCTAAATTACTATCTGTCAACTGTGCATATAGACCCTATAATGGACGATACATAGAAACAACTTTCACTGAAAAGTCAAATGGTGTATGAATAACTTTTATGGTAGATGGTGACGAAAAATTACAGTTCTCTGTGGAGCTCTAAACTAAGGAATTTTACCTGACGATAAACAAAATGTTGCCAGATTCTTGTCAAAAATAGCTTACTGACGAGAAATGATCGTTTCACATCTGCAACAAGTTTTAATGATTCATGGCACAAAATGTTGACATTTTCATCATTGTCTCGTTCTCATACACTCTTCTTAATCTCTCTATAGCTATTCTTGTATATTCTTGTTGCTGTGTCCCCTAAAACAGAAGCATAATTCTAAAAGCCCTAATACAAACACTTTGACTAGGGGACTATTCCATTCAATGAGGGGGTAAGAAGACTCCTAAATTACCTCCAATGATATTCCATGCATGACATCCAATGGATCTATCACATTTCCCAGTGACTTGCTCATCTTCCTTCCGTGTGCATCCCGAACCATGGCATGTAAATAGACTTCCTTGAATGGAAGTTTACCACACAGTTTCTGACCAAAGAATACCATTCTAGCCACCCAGAAAAATAAGATATCGTGTCCTGTTTCTAGTAGTGCACCTGGGTAGAACACCTGGAAGTCTTCAGTCTGTCAAACAAATCAAGTTATATTTGTTGTAAATTAAATTTCACAAATTAATTTTGCACAGAAAATCTCTAAACACTTCTCTTTTAAACCAAACAGAAAAAAACACTCAGCTTATCACACATTTTTTTTTAAAGCTGTCAAAATTGTCTAAGGTTTATGCACACTGTTTTTTCAAAATGGCTGCCAAATTGTAGCATTCACTGTGGAAGAGTGACCTTGTCCAGTTTTTGAAATGTGTATATATTATTCTTCTTTACTGGTATTTTTTGAAAACATGTTGGCAAGGATTTTATACCAATGTTTTTATGGATGAGAGTATGGACTTAAACTGTTGTTGTTTCTATGGAAACAATTTTAAAACAACACAAAAAACAACATGTCTTTTCAATAGAGTTGTCACCATATTCACTTAAACTTTACATTCTGTTCACATAAACTAGGTGATAAAGTAATGAAATAAATACTTGATCCAGAAGTTCAAATTTCAATAACTATATCTCACGTATCTTGTCTCTATGAAAAATATTACAAGAAAAAACAGCAAAAAATAATTGATAATATTTACCTCATCTGGCCATCCAAAGATAGAGAACGGGAAAAGTGCTGATGAGTACCAAGTGTCCAACACATCTTCATCTGTAAATAAATTATCACAAATTTCTCATAGAATGTATGTTGAATCTCGTAAAATGTTTACAGTAAATATTAGAAAATGGTTTTAACCTCAACAAAAATAGGGAACACAGTTAAATCCGTCCAGGGCACTAACCCGCGTCAGTACTAGAATCAAACTATTTACATAAAAATTATGGACATCAAGTTAGTGTACAGTTCCATCAACAATTAGTAGTTAACTCAATTAATTAGATTTAAACTGTTTACATATGGACATCAAGCCAGAGTACACAGTACCACCACTGACGATAGAGTTAACTCAACTGATTACAATAATTGAACTGTTTACACATGGACATCAAGTCAGTGTACATGTACAGTGATCAGTCAAGGTTGAGCTAAGCAATTATCAAAACAATTGATCTGTTTCTAGCAATGCTTGATGTATTTGACAATGGTAACATAATGGAAATTAGCAAAAAGGTTACAGAGACTAAAGATTTGAGACTAGACTGACAACTCACCTTGTCTGAGTGAGATCTTGTCTTCTGAGACATTGAACGTCTTGGCAGCTTTCTTCCGAGCTTCACCTTCGTCTCTTCCACTCACCCAGTATTTACCATCTGTGTCCTGAATATTAAGAAGTCAGTCATACTTTACAACAAACAATGTAATATTTTAGAAAAATAGAAATAAACATCAAGGATAAACAGACCAACATCGCAAAATTCAAACAGAGTCAAATTCATAAAGGAAATCTCCTGCAATAAATAATTACATTTCTGTAAACATCAGACCAAGTTTTCTTTCAACTGAATGATACTTTAACAGGGACTAAACAAAACAGAATGATTATGACAAAAAAATATGAAATAGTTGAAATAACCCTAAAATAAGAAATACCACTTCTCAAGAACATGGAATTTTTGATGTAAAACATTACCCACAAAAAGAATGGCAGTGTTATAGGAACTTTGTAGGATATTAGCTTTTACTGTTAGATTTCTAGAAACATGAGGCTTAAGTCATTGGCAAAAGTTGAAGTGGAACGATCAGAAAATCCCAGTATACTAGTCTTGTAGAAAGAAAAGGATCTGGGCTCAGAAGGTTTCTGGACAAATAGCCCCCAATGACAGTTTATCTGGTGAGTATAAATGCCCTCGATGTGCACCTTCAGTCGCCTAATATCAAAAGAAAACATGACAGTCTAGCAGCTAGGCTACCAGTGTACAAGAGATGATAGAATTCATTTGTATACTTACATCACCTGCTGGCACGTTTGGATCATCAATTGTTACAAAGTATGCTGGGATACGATGACCCCACCACAACTGACGGGATATACACCAATCTCTGGAAAAGTCAGATGTGTGGAAAAAAAACCATTACAGTGGAATACACGGATTTGTTATATAAATATTATCATTTGTCCAGTTCCTGTACATGTGAAGCTACAGCTTCTACAAAGTTGCAGGTTGAAAAATAAGCATTTCTGATTGGTCAATAATTTGATGCAAATCATGTGGGGTAAAGGTGATTAAGAGTGCCTCCATTCATCTCAGCAGAGATGATGAGTGTTCCATTCATCTTGGCAGAGATGATGAGTGCCTCCATTCATTTTGGCAGAGGTGATGAAGAGAGCCCTGATAGGTGGAGAGAACCTACCTAATGTTAGTAAGCCATGCATTCCATGTTTTGATGTGCATATCTGGTATAATCTTGAGGTCTCCCTTCTCAACAGCTTCTACAGCATTCCTTGCCATATCAGTACAGTCTACGTACCACTGTGGTTTGATCAGTGGTTCAACTATGTCTTTTGATCGACTACAAAAACAAGGTATAAATACAGTCAGTTTTAATTGAAATACACAGTGAATAGATATTTGTTGTATGGTACTGTGGATTATACAAACTAAGTGCAGAGTTTTTGCTAAGGTTGAGGAACCCCGGTAACAGAAAAGGGGAAATCAGGTAAACTTGGAATAGTTTCCTATACAGTATGCCATAATATTGGTGGGGGAACCCTGGTAAAAATACAGGGGAACGCATGTTCCTACATACCTACTTAATGCCAATTACAAAAACACTGATAGGGAACCCTGGTGAAACGATTGACTAACTCTGGTAGATTTTACCTACTTACCATCCTTAATAAAAACACTGACAAGTCTTAATTTGTGTAATCCACAGGACAACAAATATTAGAGATAGATTTGGTTTGGGTTAGGGAATACATGTACAAACCTAACCCAAACTGTAACTAGACCCCTCAACTAGCTTACAATTCCACGGTTATACATTGAAATCTCTGTATATATGAACTCTAGCTATGAAAGAGAGAAATCATTATCAAAATAACAAACTGAAAACAAGAACAGTACATCATGTAACTTGTTTTGCAATGACTTTGAATAAACAGAACGCTGGTCAAAACACTACGACCTGATTTGCTAAATGATATATTTTCAATGTGTTGATACAAGTAGTGGACATGTTTGAATAATTTCACTCACTATGTACTATTCTCAACAAATCATAATTTCATCAGTCAAAAGTGCACTAACATATCAAAGTCTTCCAATATTCCGACGGCTGACAGCCATCTTCATCTGGCAATGAGGCCATGACCTATGACCTACAAAAGGTCATGACCTAAAGCCTAAGGTGGTGTAAGAGTTAGAACCGGTTCCCACAGGTCTCCTACCATAGCAATGGTAGGCATGATATAGGTCTGGTAGCGTGGATCCATCATTCCCATTCAACATTCTTCATTTCAAGTTTGTTGAAGTAGAGGGCAGTACAGACTGAAGCACTTGTCATCATTCTTTGCTTTCATATCTTGTAAAAGTGGTTCTCGACTAAACTTACCTACAGATTGGTACAACCATAGGATTCTCCTTGGTATCCCTGTACAGACCTTTCTCTTTCAAGGCTTCTAAAACAGCATAACGTGCATCAAACCTTTTCATACCCTGTGAAATAAGTATCAAAACATTATTATACAACTTACTAACTAATATCAAATTCAAGTACTGATATCATATAGCAAGACATTCGTTAAAAGCCCAGTTTGGGATAAGGATTTGGCAGAGTTATAGAAACACTTGGTCTACAAGCAAAGAATAATCCTGTGTAATCCTCATGGCTCCACTGATAGGATAACACTGATAAGAGAACCTGGGACTGAAACATGGGCCTGTAAAGTTCAATCTATTTTCAATAACCTGCTGATGTTAACTGGTAATATCCAAAAACTACAAGTTGCGTGTCCTATATACTATGCGCATTCTCCATGCAGAGGGCGCTATCTACAATATCATCGTGAGGCAGCCAGTCACAAATGAATCTCCCCTGCACGAGATTATGGGCTTTCGCTAGTTATGATATAAGCTGAAAGCTTTCGACTGCGAAAGTATGCAACCGTTATGAAATGTCACATTTTTCTGTCCTAATAATTCAGAAGTAATTAATGCTATCAAACATCCATCTTCTGTTGTTTGCAGTGCTCTCACCTTTGGTATTGTTTGTTGGGTTGGGAAGATGAAACAAGATTATCAAAAAGGGTAGCCAAATTATCGGTAAACAAAGTGAAAGCATAGATTCTATCTACATATAACAAATGCATAATGTCAAAGGCTCATAGTGTTCTGAAAGACCCTTCCCATCCACTATATGCAGAATTCTACAACCGTCGTATTTCAAGGAGTGGTAGATACCGTGCTCCAGCAGCTAAAACCAATCGTTTTAAATCGTCTTTCGTCCCATCCACTATCTCAGTTCTTAACAGCAATCATTGTCGCTCTTTTTAGTACTGTATTATTGTTTTTAGTATGTTGTGTAATATATGTAATGCTATCTTTTGTATTGCTTTTATTTTTGTTCTACCTGCAAGGAGTGTCATTTTAATTTCCCCTAGTGGGATGAATAAATTACTTCTGATTCTGATTCTGATACTTTCAATCATATATTCTCCTACATCAACCTGCATTACAAAGGTTATATCTCCATGTCAATGTTCATCTCTGTGTTAGCAATACTTACAGCAAACTGTTGACCGACATCAGTAATGTTACCGTTGTCGTCTATCATTGTAAGGAAAGGTAAATCGTGTCTTTTGCCGACGTCGTAATCATTATGATCATGGGCTGGTGTGATTTTAACAGCACCTAGTATTTAAAACAAAGACAACGACTTGTTAAATGTATGGAAGGAGAAATCTGACAAAAAGTTATTTCTCTAAAATTTCACAAAAATTTCATAACATTACTAATCATGTGCTAGCCTATAGAGTTCTTGGTAAATTTAAACAGAAGGTTGATTACCATGTACAGGCCAAGTTGAACCAAAAATATGGAATTTATACCCTGGTCACTCATGACATCATGACAATACGAGTCTACGTCATTACTGCGCTCGAAATAAGAGTCAAAATTTTCAAAATAATTATATAATTACTAATATTTTTCTTCATTCAGCAGAAAATACTCATCACCTAAGGTTTTTGTCATTATTCACTTTGCAACTCATAGTGACTAGGCCCCTTAGGTCACTCATATTTTCCTTGGCTAAACGAAGACGGATATTTGGGAATAATATCTAAATACACCTTGTATGGAATCCTGGAAAATGACATGATGAGATCTTATTCTGAGTATGTCCTACAAATTTTGGAGACTCAAGACAAAGTGGGGAACTGATTTTGTGTTGGCTTTTGCTGTTTATATTTTGTTTGTTTTCTTGGATGGGGAGTTGCCATACATGCATACCTTGGGTTTATATTAATGAAAATTACAATATTTTTAAAATTGGTATTTCATTAACTGATAGAAAGAAAATAGGTAAAAACAGACACAATATCTAAAATTTACATCAAGTATAAAATGTAAATGATTTTATTCAACGTACCGGTACCAAACTCCATTTCAACAAATTCATCACAGACGATGGGCAATGTTTCATTACGGAATGGATGTACAACACGTTTACCATGGAGATGTTTGTATCTGTCATCATTGGGATGCACAGCAACAGCTGTATCTCCAAGCATGGTTTCTACACGAGTCGTAGCAACAACGACTTCCTCATCTTATGGGAATAAAACAAGAAATATCCTGTAAGTTACATTCTTTCAATAGTCCTTTCCACAATCAACTGTGAGGGCGCTCTTCTTACATCTGTGTGTCCCATGGGGTATTACCATTGCTGTGTTTATACTAGTCAGCAAGTACTATCAACTAACATTATGAAAAAATTGGTATATCCCACAATGCACTATTCAAGATGGCAGGCTTCTAAAGCATCACTTTTTAGGAATCACAAACCTACAGCAATCTGAACATTTGAGGCAATGAATATCTACTAAATATTCTTGTTCTTTTTTTATCACACTCTCCTTTTTGGGTATAATACATTTAAAAAGTGGTAGACAAAAAGTAATATTTTGAAATAACAAGTGTTAATACCTGAATCTTCGACAGGGTATGCAAATGAGACTAAAACACCAAACTCAATTTTCTTGTCATAACCTGGGACTGGCAGGAGAGTACGTCCTGGTAATTCCTTTTTATCAACCTAAAAATGCAACAGATTTAGTGATGAAAAACACTCAATTTCAAAACTTGGCATTATGATGTACATGCATGTTTGACATGGTAACAATGCAGTGACAGCTATTTCATGATTACTGGCTTCCATTGAGTTGTTTCATAGGTTTCCCAGTAAGCGACATATATTTATCTTCACCGCTGCATGGGACTTCATGAAGTATGGTTACACTTGCCATGATACTAACTGTACTCAATGACATCTGAGATTCTTATATTTGGAGAGACTGAATACATATTGATGGTTGTAATATCCTTAGACTACTAGTTTCACATCTAATCAATCTTCAACACCTGATTCAGCTCACCTATCTCATATAAAGGAAACTGGGCTAAACTTTCCACAGCCTTTCCTAAACTTAATATTACTGTCTCCTTCAAATTTGTGCAAGCTATAAAATGGACTTTGGTATAAAACACATATATTGGGTCCGGCGTTCTTTAGTATTGCATCCGACTCAACAATATACAATTTGAACTCATAATCTGTTAATCCTCTTTCTACTGGGGGGTCGGGCGTTGGGGGGTGGGGGTGGTTGAGGGTATTGTTTGTACACAAAAAAACTACCCGTTGGGAAAAAACAGGAATAATATATCTGCAGTAATTCTAGAAAAAAAAACCCAACTTGAATGATAGATTCCTCGGCACAGAAGACATTCAAGACACTTACCTCAATATCTGAGATAGCTGAGTTCAGTTTACATGACCAATTCACTAATCTGTTACTACGATAAATGACACCTTCCTCATGTAGAAGAATAAATGACTCTTTAACAGCTCTAGATAATTTATCATCCATGGTGAAACAAGCACGGTCCCAATCATAGGAAGAACCCATAGCTTTCAATTGTCCATAAATACGATCTCCTTTCCTATAAATAATTAGATGCAATGCATTGAATTTCATATATGTTTCCCATTCTCTTTAGCTTACTAAAGTATTCCGTATATGTTTTGATAATGTAACAGCACCCAATGTTTATGAAAATGCATTCTTTCCTCAAATATATGGTCCCTTAAAAGAGAAATGCAACTCCAGGAAATGAAGTCATTTTCATAAACCATGGGTTCTGGAG
Source organism: Glandiceps talaboti (assembly GCF_964340395.1). NCBI lineage: Eukaryota > Metazoa > Hemichordata > Enteropneusta > Spengelidae > Glandiceps > Glandiceps talaboti. The sequence goes on along the minus strand of NC_135558.1, from coordinate 18,013,525 downwards.
TCATTTCATGATTTTACATCACCTACAATTAATTGTGATTTCAGAGAAACATCAAATTGATCTTGTGCATTTATAGGGTATCTTTGCTTTGGGCTAATGCATCATGGGAGTCAGCAGAAATAATATATTCATGGTTGAACAATGAATATTCATGAGAAATGTTGCACTGAAGGGAGAAGGCACTTAGGAGTTCTCCAGTACTCGTAGTTTATGAAAACATCTCTATTTCCTGGAGTGCTGTCCCTTTTAAAGGCGAATGTCAGATTGGAAATTAAAATTTCATCCTGAATAAAAGAATAAGTTATGCATTTTTATTTTATGTAATGAGTTTTATTGCGCCATTGATGAGAAAGCACTAATTCAAAACGATGTGATTCAAACATGGGGAATTAATGTTACTACAGTATATTTTGAAGAGAGCAAAAATTAGAAATAAAGTTGTAGCTTACTCATTTTTCCACTTCCAGACTTCTTCCACAAACTTATCTCTTCCTAAATCATGCCTCGTCAATTTCTTTTCCCTAAAAAGTTTCTTTTCCACAACAACTTGAGTTGCAATGCCGGCATGATCACATCCAGGGTTCCATAGTGTGATATCACCTTTCATTCTGTGCCTGTAAAGAACAATAAGCAGTCACAACAAGACAGTCAAATATCATGCAATATCAAATGTGAAACACTGATAAACTTCATGCGTTTGCTAAGAGCACGCTTAACTGCTGCACAGCTTCCAGCAATGTTGCTCTGCCCTCACTGGCCTGTGGAAAGGGTTGTCTGATGTGTGAGGGCACCCTGTTGTGGTGTACCTTACAGACTACATATGTTGACCACAGTGAAAAATTCCCTTTTGGAAATCAGATGATGCCACCACCACACCCCCTCACCCTCGAGACAGAGACAAAGGCCCCCTCCAGAGAGACAGAGATAAAGACAGACAGGCACAGACACAGACATACCAGTGGTACAGACAGACAGACAGACAGACAGACAGACAGACAGACAGACAGACAGACAGACAGACAGACACATACATACATACATACATACATACATACATACATACATACATACATACATACATACATACATACATACATACATACATACATACAAACACACACACAGACACACAGGCAGACAGACATACATGTACTAGTGGCACAGACAGACAGACAGACAGACAGACAGACAGACAGACAGACAGACAGACAGACACATACACACACATACACATACAAACACACACACAAACTCACACACACAAACACACAAACTCACACACACACACACACACACACACACACACACACACACACACACACACACACATTAATTATTTATTTAATATTAAATAAAACATGTATACATTATCCCATCACTCACCATCTTGTTAGGGAGTCTTGTACAGCGCTGGTCAGTGCATGTCCTAAATGTAGCGACCCGGTGACATTGGGTGGTGGTATACACATCATGAATATATTAGCACCTTTAGCAACTTCCTCTTTCAGTGGACCTCGCTGAAACATGTCAACAGAGAACAGTCATAATTGCCAGAAACAAACACATAAGTCACTGATACAATATAAATAAACCAAATTGCAAAAAGGGAAAGGACAACAAATAAGTCACTGATACAATGAAAATCAATCACGTCGCAAAAAGGGAATGGACAATATCCGTAGTTTTAGTGACAGACACACTTGATAAGAGCTGTATAACATTCCTCTTTACAAAAAAAGTCCAAAATCAAACACTGTAAGTTGTCAGTTGCTGTACAATATTCTTTCACTTTCACTTTTGATTTGCATGAAATACAGCTGCTTCATAATAAAACATTTCAACAACAATCCAACAGGCTGTGACTTTCCTAAACATAAATCATAAACAAAATAAAGTCTCGACCGTTCTCCCTTGTTTTCCCAAAATGGTCATGAATCGAAATCAGTCGTTAACTTAATATCCATAAAAACACAGCTCATTTGAATGGTTCCACACTTTCTCACAATCATCACTAGGACACAAAGTAAAGCATTCATTTCTCATTCCCTGGCTGTCCTTGTTGTTTCCAATTTTTTTAAAATATAAATTATGGTTGTGCAGGTGTAATTATGTGATTCCAAATTTTTCTTTCATCAGCCAGACAATACTGACGACCAATGGGGTTGTCATGACTTATCTATGATTTGTAATCATATAATTTAGTGACAAGACCCCTCATGACACTTAATATTTTCCATGGTAGAATGAATATCTAATTATGGCATGCACAAGCCAAGTTATTGTCTTTGATCAGAAAATATGGATTATATACTCTGGTAGTTCTACATCACAACAACCTGTGCCTGTGTCTGACATGCTCAAAACATAAGTCAAAACGATCCAAATCAACATTATTTTTCCCAACTTTCACAAATTATGCTTGAGGAAAAATAATTATATACTATATTCCCTAGTATTTTTCTTCATTTAGCCAGAAAATACTTGTGACCAAAGGTTTTTCACTACTCGTCTAGTGATTCATTGTGACAAGACCCCTTAGGTCACTCACATTTTCCTTGACTGAACAAAAAGAAACAATATTACCTAATTAGGATCTGATATATAGCTTCCTATCAAATAATACCTCAACTGTCTTAATCAAACTTTCAAACAATTTTACAAAATTACAAATTTCTCAAAAAATGACATACATTGTACTCTGGTTTGAAGAACTGCATTTTTTCCCACCATGGATACCAAGCAGCCTCTACATAACGTGGACTGTATGAATCAGGCATTGCACATGCAGTATCTGTACAAGGGAAAGGTAAATATATACATTTTATACACAACATTTTACATTCATGTTCTGATATATATATATGGTACAAAGATAAATACCCCAAAAATGTTCTCTTTTTTGGATTCATGGTCACATCACTCTCATGTCACTCTACATGTTGTATATTGACTTGGGATTTTAATTAATACTGATCATAACATAGAAGCACATCCATGCACACACATACACATACAAATGTACAATATTACATACATACACGTGTGTATGTGTATGTGTGTACATTTGTATGTGTATGTGTGCATGACAATGTAATTGCACGCACGCGTGTGCACGCTGGCATGTGTGTGTGTGTGTGTGTGTGTGTGTGTGTGTGTGTGTGTGTGTGTGTGTGTTGTGTACGCACACAAATGCATGCTTGTATGTAAAACGTGTGAGCTCCCTGTCCTCTGTATACATACATGTCTGATAAAGCCATTTATGGCAACATATCACATCTCAAACTACTATCCTACCTTTCTTCTCTCCAGCTGCAGTTGGTACATCATATGTAACCACAACTTTAGCATCTTTCTTCTTCTTCTCCTTCTTTTTCTATGGAAACCAAGTACATGTACATTCATCATTTTTATTGCAATATATTTACGTATACATGCACTTTAACTTAATACATAGTAAAGCCTACATCATTTTAGCTATAATGTCATCTCAAATTCACCCGCTGATGGAAAGTGATGTGAAGGGTATATGAAAGTTCAAGTCCAAGACGAAAATGACCAAAGTGGCATAACCAACCAAGAGGCATTGGTGCAAGAACAATATACTGCAATGGCATACATTGTACTACACAATGTAATGTAATATCAAGGTTGGGTTGATACATTTGCAATTATTTGAAAGGCTAATATCCAACAGTACTGTTCTGTGACCAGTGGCTGGGAGTTGACATTGCTACTGTTTACATTATTGTAAACTTGCCTCAACCCATTAGTTTATATGCCAATTAAATCTATCAAAGAAAGTTGCAAAAACATATCTTACAGACACAACCATAATCACATTACCGATCGCTCAATTTTATACCCCACACCATTTTACAGTTATTTTACTCAGATTAAATAGACATAACTGTATTTTATGAATTTTATTTTTAATGTTTATTTTCATAATTTACTGATTATATATTATATACATGGCATACATGGCTAGAGTAGATGTCAACATTTACAAACAATATTCCATATGCTAAATGGTAAGTTATATATTGTTATATATTAGTCATGCTCAGAATAAAATGACGAGATACGTACATCTGTTTGATTCTCTTGAATCTTGGCTTGCTTCTCCTGTTTTTGTTTGAACTTTTCCAATTTCGCCTGTTTCTTGGCTTCTTTTTTTAGCTGGGCTGCTGTTTTGGGTTGGTCAGACTGCCCTTCTGCATCACCAGCACCGGTCGATGCAGACGCCACTTGTGCCTGATCGTTTCCAGTTTCCATTTTTGCACACAACTTTTCCTCTTTCTGAATTGTTTGTGGATGGACCAGACGATACTTGAAACGCACTGATTGTTTTAGAATTTGCGAATCTATTAAGTTTCTGACAAAATATCGTGCAATTCCATGCAACATGTGAGCTTACTGTCGGAAACCGGTGATTGCATGAGAAAAAAAGACCTTCTGCTTCCACGCATGTCTTTAGCCTCGTTGTCGGTCGGAAAACCCGGAAGAAATCCCTAAATATTTTACCATTTTAAAAAAAGGGGGAGCAAGTTACTGAAGTTGAGACCGCCGTTTAATTGGCAATTTATTATATGAATTTATTCTATCAAGATATTTTAACTACGAAAATACAAATTTTACCTCGAAATGTGGTTTTTCGAAATATTAGCAAATTTACATGTCCTTGAATAAGTACACAAACGAAGCTGAAAATTACACGGAAACCTTACCCAAAACGAGTTTAGATTAGAATGGTTCAGTCCAAATTGCCAAAGACTGGTCTGTTCACGTGATTGGCGACCAGTGTCTCACCATGGCGGACTTGGACACTCCGATAATTCCTTCCGCGACGAGTATTGTGATTCACAGTGGTAATATCATCAGCTGGAATAGGCTAAAGAGGCAAACCACTCGTAGTCCATCAGATGAGGTAAGAATTTCACCCATTTCAGCACTGAGTGTAGTTTTTTGCGCCACGAGTAAAGCATGCCGCGCTGGTGTGTACAAGTTCAATCAATGACTGTTATGAAACACCAAACAGACGTAGTAACCTAAACATTGAACCAGATAGGTAGGCGTTTCGTTTCTTACAAAACAGTACGAAAACTCCAAGGTTCTTTTCAGTCTATTTCCTTCAACGATTTATTCAGTGTGGGAATATCAACAAAAGAGGCAAACGTTTTCTGTAACCCAACATAGTACACTCGCCTTTCCGTGGACCAAAAGTTCATACAGACACGCACGTTACACTGCAGTCGATCACTGTCAGTGTACGGTATAGAATTGCTTGGTCATTGTGATACGGTGTAATGCTCAACAGCGTGACTTTTATTGAACTCGTTGACCGAGTTACGCATTGCATGACATAGCATAAAACAAAACAAATACAATATATTTCTCGAAGAAGAAAAAATCAGAACCATAATATTAAATTTATGTTATTACTAATAGATATTATATTTACTCATCCAAATTGTACATGTATGCAAATCTATTCGATTGCGGTGATGGAAATTTTACAAACGCATGACTATAGTCTATAGAGATCCGGAGGTGGGCGTGACAGGGATATAGCCACAATACTATACATGATCACACTAATTAGAAGATTCTGTTAATTAAATCCTCTAGTAAACCAGTTAATAATATGCTAATTATATTCTACTGAAATTAAAATTCAACATTGTGAATAGCTAGCATGAGGTGAAATGTATTTGAATTAAGTTACAGATAACAATTTCCTTGACAAAAATTTTGTTTTTATTTTAAATTGGAAAATGCTTTGAGCAACCTTTGTATGTAAAGCTATTGATAATACCTGCATGTGATATATATCTTTGTGTGTGTGTGTGTGTGTGTGTGTGTGTGTGTGTGTGTGTACATGTACCCCTGTTACCCTGTAAGGCCTCTAAAACAATTTGTTTGGTTCCAGTTACCCGACCCCACCTAGTTTTTCACTGCTGACCCTAACCTCTTTTTTCCCTACGTATTTGAGAAGAAGAAAAATAAAATCGCAAAATTTGTGAAGGCTCGTGAGAAATACTGGATGCGGAAACTGACATCAACTTAAAAAAAGACAATATAAAACTCTTCTTCCAATCTGTAATGACTGTACATCTGATGAGAAGAAACCAATAACACAGAGACCATATGGAAAACATAACCACCTGAACTAGACACTCACACATAAATAAAAATTTAAAAAAAATTACGTACCCTATTCTAAAATTGAGCATAATTGGAACTACACAATTTCTTGTCAGGCCTAAGTATAGCTGCAATAATTGTAGTGTTTGCTGTGAGTTTTAGGGCTTTTTCGTCTGTTTTTTGTGCCTTTTTTCATTCCGATGTTTAACCCGAATCAAATGCTACAATTCCTGTAACAGGTATTTTTCTACTGACACCAAAAACAATTTTAAAATAATAATAATATACTTTATTGTCATAAAATACATAAAATGAGTGAGAAATTGACTTTCCACATGCACTCATAAAAACAGATGAATAAAAATGAAAACTAAATTATCAAGGGATTGTGAATTCAATGTTGTAAAGAAGGCCAGTTTATTCATTTGTTGAGTCTATGAATGACTTACATGTACAATACCAATGAATATTTTTTATTGAAATAAAAAAATTAAATATAGTCTTTTTAATCAAAACTATGTGGTTGCTTGAGACTAAAAAAAAGAGATTTAGTTCACTGTCTGAAAGATCTTGTGGATTTTATTTACATACAAAGATCGTGATGAAATAATTATTTAAGGTCCTCTTTGAAAAAAGGATTAAACTTTAGATTTGAAAAAAAAACAGTTGTCTTACAAAGCTATAGAAAAAGTTGGCCAAGAACAAAAGAATGAACCTATGTCTCCGCTGATAGGATATAACAGTAATGCAAGAACCTGGGATTGAAACCCAGGCCTTTATAATGATAAAGCTTGCTTCAGAAGTTGAGTGTTGTTATACACATTAACAGACCTGTGTGGAATGTCAATACCATATCACTGTTCTCATCTGGTTTGCTTACAAAAACAAACAAATTAATCAATGTGAATTGATGGCAGCACAATCTGTCCACCAAATGCTGCATTCTTGGATGTAGTGATATCTCATATACATGTACAATGTAAGATCAGTAGTCATAACCAAGACATCTTCACAACAGGGTACATGTTGTATGTTCAGAATGTTTACCTGGAAAAAACTTTATTCATACAGTTACAAAGTAAACACTTCACATGCATTTTGGTATATGTCGGTGTGACTGGAAATGTAGCCAAGAAGACCACAGGGGGGTGGGGGGGGGGGGGAGTGGGGGGTTAACAAACTTTTTGTTCCTCTAAACTTACAGTTAGTTTATTTCAGTAAAACAACAAGATAGACACCAAATAAAAACTGGTACAAATTGTTGAATTACTTGGATAACCCACAAAGTCAAAGACTTGTTTCCAGTTGGGTCCATACAGTGATTCAAGAAAGTGGCGGGATAAGCAAAGGTGTTTAACTACATGGAATGGAAAAGAATACCAGAAATAGGGAAAACATGGAGGCAAAGTAACTAATAACGAATAAACTCGCTGTTTTCAGTATCCCTTAGTGTACTGGACAGATACGATTTGACAGCTTTTTTAAAGGCATTTCTTTGTGATATCTGTTTTATTGATGCTAGTAGATTGTTCCAGTCCTTAATGGCGTTAGCATTCAACATATTAGCAGCCTCACCTTTAACCGTTTGCTGATGAAAATTGTACCAACCTCCCCTAGTACCATAATTATGAGCAGAAGATACTTTGGTAAACTAATAAGATAAATAAACTGTTGTGATATTTAGTTCTACCATAATGTGTTGTGAGAAATACTGTGTTTACAAACAGTTCTTGTTTGATCAGATATTTTTTTATCTTTTTGACATAGGCTATTTGATTTATTGGTAAAATTACAAGATCTGCTCTATATTCATGATATTATCAAAGTCCAATATACTATACTCTGGTCTCTACTGTATGATACACAAAGTGTTGTTTACGTTTTCAGAGTACCAGAGCCCAAAATACATTTTGTATAGCCTCAAGGTTCCAGAATGACTTGCCAATATGTAATAGATAGTCAACGAGTTCGGGAGGATTATGTGTCAATAAACGAGGGGGGCATACCCCCGGGTTTTTGGCACATAACCCTACCGAATGAGTTGTCTATCTTACTGATACTATGGTAGGCATGATTGGCTCAAATGGATCATTTTCAAAATTTTGTGGAATTTGTTTTATGTAAATTGAGTGCTGAGCATAATATAGGTCACACCCTAAGAAAGAGTGCGTTGTGGCGCCATATAACCAACCAAAATCAAGGTCTCTGATTGGCCAAGTCGGTCTAGCCGCAGTATTAATGTGCATAGCTATTATCAATTTATGGGCCTGTTTTTATCCTTGACACTAGGCAGAAGCTGTGCAAGGATTCCAAAGCAGACTTGATTTGAGGCTACATTCTGGACTAGCAGAATAAAAGAACTTTTGTAGGACCCTTCTATTCATTTCAGTCAATCAATCAATCAATCAATAGATATGTAGTCTGTCATTAATGTGTCAGTTGTTAAGCCACGGTTTACTCAATGCCATATGATATTTTGTGATGGTTTGAAATGAGAGGTGTCATCAACCTCGATGTGGGACAATGATGTGTCATCTTTTGTGTCGTGAAGCAAGGACACCATGCAAGGACAATGTCATGCTACATGTACTTGCATGCATACCAATCAAAAATTTGCATAATTTATGATAATCGCTTTAGCTATTTCAAAATGCAAAGTCATAACTCTCAGGTAACCTGTTTAGTGTTTAGTAAAGTACAACTCACAGCCATACATGATCAGCAGAGCAAAAAAGTTTGAGTTTTTCCAACCTCTCTGCTGAACTGAACATAAGACAGAACTTTTATGGTCCATTTTGAATGCAACTATAATGACAATTCAAGCTTTTGGAAACAATTCACTTGCATAGTCAAGTTTCCCAAAACATTTATTTTTCTGTCTATGTGAAAATTTTATTTTCTCTTTCCAAACATAAGTACACAAAGTACCTTAAAATGTCATTGTACATAATGTCGCCATGTAACTACTAAACTAGTACAGAGAGAGATAGATGCATTCCAATGATATTACTGTATATAATATATATATGTATGTGTGTGTATTATGTTGTCCAATGGATTGCAAATAGGGATTAGTGGATCCTATATCGACTATGATATTTTTACATGCTGTAACATCAGAAACTTAATCATACCATTGGTATTTTTCTGTGTCTTCCCAGGGTGATAGAATGTTCATGTTGATGACATTCACTATATTATATAGTGCCAAACATAGGATTGATGATAGGAATGCTAACATGTTCTACATGTACCTTCCTCCCATTTTTCAGCCGAAAATAGAACAGTCAACTAAGTGTGCAATAAATTAGAACTTCAAGGCAATGGCACTGGATTGGAAATATCCTTCCTCACCCCCACCCCCACCCCCACCCCCACCCTACACTATCCTCTAAATAAAAACAACAAATCAAAGGAGGAATTCTACAGTTTCAAGCTTATTAGAAGTATGTGTTTATGAATATTTATTTTTGGTATAATCACTTTTTCTTCACAACTGATTAAACATTATTCATTGTAATCTCCTGATTTGCATAATTTGACAAGCTTCAGCATTAATATTTTAATTTATTTTATAATTATGCAAGACATACAGTAGTTTGAATATTATCCAAAGACATGTCATATACTTCAAAATTAAAGTGGTATTCTTTGTAATGATGATATCTTCTCCCCTTTCTTTGTCTTTTTACCAGGTCAATGCTATCACTGCAGTAGAGTGTGCAATGAGGGTAGATTGTTTTGATTAATTACGTTAATTTACATAATTGTGCCTAATTCTGCCACAGCCATTAACTTTTGTACAATTTACTACTGTGTTTGTATAGTCCTTTCAACTTCCATTAAGACAGCCGCTTTTTCCCCCTTATTTTCCCACAGTTGAAAACAAGTTTGGTGGCAACACTGAACAGCTGGAGCAAACATGTGAATAGAGAGAACGCTAGAAATTTACAAAATGTGGAATGTTTCGATACGAAATACATTTCAAAGATACCAGTAGAAGAAAGAGATTCGTTGAAATTGACAGCCAAACTTTTCCTGAATAATGTTGAACCAGAACTTATTAGGCAGTCCTTGGAAAGAGGTGAGATATCATTTCGATTTGTTTTCACAGACACGGAGGACTTATGTTTTTAAGCGAACAGAATATTGTATTTCTATCCACTCATCTTTTCAGATTTCAGTTGGCCATGAAACAAAAGATTTCATTTGGTTGGCCATATTGAAAGGAAGACAAATAACCAATAGCCCGCCTTTTCAGATTTTCATGGTCTGTTAAACAAAGAATTTAAGTATGCTGGCCATAGTTTGGCCTTGAACCATTATGGCAATATGCACCAACTTGTTCTAACTTTAGCAGATGCAAAACAAGTAAAACTTACTGTGACCTAATGTGACCTAATTTCCATGACAAATGTAAACATGTCAACTCAGATCCATTTACCCTTTCTCAAAATATTCATGGGATAGTACAAAGAAAGACTTTGAATATTGTGGCCTTGTTCGCAGTTGAAGCGTGAACCAGTAGTCTGCCTACCTTACATGTGTGTACCTGCCTGCATACGTATCTGGACACAAACAGATAATTTGATTATTGTGGCCTTACTTCTGCACACACACACTTACTGACATGATGGTGATCCATTTCATAATTTTTCCAAAGTACTAGTACTTTGTAAACTAAGAATTTAATTGCTGTGGCCAGATTTGCATAACAAGTAGTCTGAACCTAGCTGATTACCTATCAGTTTCAAGGTCCTTTAGCAATGTCATTTTATGAGTTGCATTGTCAATGACCCATCAATATTTTAAAGGAGGTCGTATTTACATGTACCAAGGAGGTCATGTTTTCATGAACTCTTTAAAATATGATTGGTGTGAAGTAAAGTACAATGTAGCTTAGAATTGATATAAAGACTAAGTTTATCCAGAGGCTTACTGACAATGATTTCACCCGTATAAGTATTACTGAGTATTACATAAATACATGATATTTCAGTTACAAAGTCTAACATGTGGTGGCCTTGTTGAGTCACGAGGGGATTTTGGCTATCACCTCTCATCAGTATGCCCTCTAAGCCAATTTGACATGCCACTGATGCACACAGTTTCTAGTGAGGCACCAAAATTTGGTGTTCTCCTATCTCTTACTATGTGGTGACTCACAAGAAATGCCAGTTTTACTGACTTACAATTATAAAATGTGGCTATCATTAGAGAGGGCACACTGCCCCTCGTCACTGTCTAGGATAATGGGTAACAGTTGTACACTCAAACCTGAAATAAAGGCGTATGATCAATGAATATGGTAATAATATTATATTAACATCATACTGCTCCCTTCTCCATCTCACAGCAGGTAAATTTCAAAACCCCAAAAACAAAAAGAACTTGCATTAGCTTTCTGGTCCATCCTTCAGATATAAAAATGTTATCTTAATATGCTACAGTGGGGAGAGGCGATAACCAAAATCCCACATGATTTGACTCTAGGCTAGACTTGTGGCAACTTGTTTGTCTAAATATATACAAGTACTCGCATACAACTCAACTTATGCATAATGATCATGTATACGTTGAAGTGGGTACAGACTACAAAAAAACGTACATGTAAATGTATTTGTACCCTGGCCTGGGCATTATGAGGGCAGTTACCAATCAAAACATCAAGGCTAAAATGATGAAGGCAAATTATCTATGTCATAAAGTTATCTAATTTGAATGGTATGAGTGCAATCACAAATGTGTAGGGGAAATAATATGCAACCTAATGAATGTCGGTCAGACAAGAGTGATTCGATCCAGACAATCATAACAGTAAACGTGACCTCTGCCCCGCCTGTCCTACTGTCAAGGAGAATTTCTTGGACCACCCAAAACTTTGGTATCGAATCATTCACAGGGGTGAACAAATCCACTGGTCCTGGGTCCGGGACTAGCGATTTGTTTGGGCGGACCACACAAATTTTACCTTGTCTGGTCCGTTGGACCAGTACCTTACTGTTAATAACTATGTTAAAAAATTGTCTGAATATACAGATTCATAGGCAAGATTTAATGTTTCACATTAGCGGGACCTGGGACCACTAATTCTTTCAGCAGGACCACTGGATTTTTTAAGGTTCTGGTCCGGGGACCAACAGTTCACAAAATGATTTGTTCACCCCTGATTCAGGTAGTTTGTCTGCAAGTAATGCTACAGATATCATTGTTACCACGGTGATGAGTAAATATATTCTAGTATTACAAACTATTTTTTATGTGTCAACAAAAATAACAAAACTGTGTGGATCTGAACCGTGAAAATTGCAGTGTACAATGTAGCTATCCTGTTTACTGTGCTGGCTGTGAAGTCTGACAACTATGGAAATCACCAACAGTGCAGTAAACAGACTACACTGCAGTGTAGCAGATCAAAAAATACATCAAAGGGCGTGATACTGTTAGTCTTCAGTAGGATGAATTATGCTTGTAATGTATGTACTGTTGGTTTTTTGAAAACGTTTGTGACAAAACTTCATTGAAATTACTGCAGGTACTTTAATATTACGTAGGTAAAGTATTGTTATAACCTGCTTTGAATATTAATCATATTGCTGAGTGATGACTTTGTAAAGACAGACTTGAAAGTTGCATACTTCAACTACATGTAAAAGCACAATTAATTTTAATATGTAAGTGAATATTTTAATTAAATTCTATGGAGGGAGGAAGGAGGGGTATTTTTTTTGTACACAAAAACTTAAAAATTTGGAAAATCCTGATTTTCAATTCTTATGTTCTTAAATTAATGGAATGGAATAGAATCATGGATTCATATGCAGTGAAGTAATGATAAAATTATCCTTAGTGTTGATAGTATCATGTACACAGGGTTGGGATTTTGGGGTATTTTCGCTACAGTCATGAAGCTAATTACTGTACAGTTTCTGGGTTCTTCCCAAAAATGAAATCATCAGATCGCTCAATTTAGTTTGTGTAAATGCATTGCCATAGATCTGTATGTTGAGGAGGGGGGTGGGGGGGGGGGGGGGTGGGGGGGGGGTGTCCACATTTACATGTATAGACGTGAGTCACCTGTTAGATCTTCCTGACTGAAGAAATAAACAAAGAAATAAAAGATGATTAGATATGATTAATTTATAGGTTGCAAATTAATTAATTCCTCATATGAATATGATATGCAAAAAAAAGTTCATCTTTACGCTCAGCCCGTTATATTTGCATCATACGTTACAAAGAATGGCCACTCACAACGTTAAGTTTTTGTACCTGTATTATTACAACTTTGTTTCCATTTTAGCTCAGTTTAAACCTTGTGATGTTTGATGTGGGTGTTAAACCTACATACATCGTAGTATTGTCGGCGATTGCTTAAAAATAATTTTAGTTCTGCATCAAAGTTTCCTACCAGTAATACTTACATTGGAGATATTGTTATCTTTATGCATGGTATCATTTTATGAAAACGTGACTCGAGTCATATTTTGGTTATCAGAACATGGTCATAAATTTAAAATTCAATGAAGTAGATAATTTTTGAAGTATGTGGGCTTGTAGTCGTAGATGGATGGCTGTGAAGCAGGTGCTGGGGGGGGGGGGTCCCCCTCCCATGGTAAGAAAATTTTTGAAAATTTAGAAGCCAATAATTTATTATTAATATTAAAATTTACATTGTATACCATTGCAAGGGACTGATTTGGAAATTTAATGTATATTTGTAAGCTTCATGTTTTTTGTTTAAGGACAGTGCATGGAGGTATGAAAATTCTATCTTAGTTCCCCAGTCATTTTACCAGGGATATCCTACCAGTGTTTTTTGTCAAGAGTGCCTTGCCTCGGGAATTTGACGTTGCACTGTAGATGAGGAGGTGGTGATGTATTTATCACATACAAGTTTTTGTGTCTCTTGTCATTGTATGTATGACATATGACCTGACCTCATTCAGGGTCACCACCGTTATACCATATGTTTTCGATCAGTGTCAGCATGTACCTTGGTGTTAGCAACAATCAACGATTGTTCACAACATCAAATTGCACTTTATACTGTAGTGGCATGTATTCCATGCATTTGCAAAGGTTTGGTTACCTTGGTAACAGGAGCAAACCTAGTAAACTCTGGTAACCTTGGCAACAGAGGAGCAACTCTAGTAAACTCTTTGCATTCATGTACATGTAGATGTCTGTGTCAATCTACAATGTATCTAACCTTGTTTACCAAAACAAAAACAGTAATGCAATTGACGTGAACCGTATTGTAATAAAATAAAGTGATGACAATAACACTTATTTAAGCTGAAATATCACTTTTGAAATTACAAATCAATCATAAATTACAAATTTGTTAAAATATGTGAATTAATTTCATCAGCCATGCTGTAATAAACATCATGTTCTTTCAACAACAGTCATTGCAATGGATAGATTTTCAACCGTAGCTATTCAAATAAATGCACATAGCAACAGACACTGTTGTCATACATGGTACTTTATCTAGTACAACAGCGAAGGGTCAGACAGACTGGTACAGACAGACATCTATGCAAAGAGTTTGTTGGATTTCCTCCTCTGTTACCAAGGTTACCAAACAGTTCACTAGATTTGCTCCTCTGTTACCAAGGTTACCAAACCTTTGCAAATACATGATTGAATACATCTACATGCCACTACACTACAGTACATGTACATGTATGTCATTGTCAGATGACGTAGGCAATATAGTGCAATTTCATCAGCTATTAAAATTCTGATTTCGACAGCTGAATCTTTATACTGTACATCAATGGATTGAAATAGACAAGAAATAGGAAATATACACAGCTGTGTTGATGTATCAAGCCTCAGTGATTTTATCATGCATCAAACCTTGGAAATGGCATGTTTTCCTGTTGATATACAATGTATATGGTAATATAGTATATTTTTCAAACATTTTAGCATCTGGCTAGCCTGTAAGATGCAGGCATAGTTTCCGCTTAGGCCTAACTAAAAAATTATGTGGTTCCAATTACGCTCATTTTAGAATAGGTGGATTTTTTAGTTTATTTTTTTTAGATTTTTTTTTTTCATATGTAAGTGTCTAGTTCAGGTAGTTATTATCTCTATGTTATTGGTTTCTTCTCATCAGATGTACAGCCATTACAGATTAGAAGAACAGTTTTATAGTGTCTTTTTAAGTTGATGTCTGTTTCCAAACCCATATTTCTTGCGAGACTTCACAATTTTCACGATTTTATTATTTTTTCTTGAATACGCACAAAAAAAGTTCAGGGTCAGCAGTGAAAAACTAGTTGGGGGTCGGGTATACAGTAACCGGAACCAAACAATTTATTTTTATAGGCCTAAACGATGATAATATAGGATATTTTCAGTCATTTTCGTATCTGACTAGCCTGTAAGATGCAGGTGTTGTTTCTGTTTATATAATACACTCCGAGTGGTTTACATGTACATAAGTGAACCAACATTGAGACTCGTGTCTGACAGGCGTCAGTGGGAACACTGGATTTTATTGTAAACCAATAAATACATGTATCAGTAATATAATGACAGATAGACATTTGGAAATAAATTGAACCCTTAAAATAAATTGATATCTGATATATGCATCATAACTTGTGAGAGATTGATATTTCGATACGAGCCAGTACTGAAATGAAATTGAGCTTCAAGATGAATTGCTATCTATTGCTGATATTGACATTTCAGAATGTGCTGAAATGAAGTTGTTTCATGTTATACCCAGTCTGTGAGACTGAGTCAGATCATGTATTATTAGCTTATCAAATAGATATGATGAAAATTTACCCCTACATTAAATTTTGAATCGTTTTTTATCCGAAAACTGGTAGAATGTTGTTGTTGTTGTTGTTGTTGTTGTTGTTGTTGTTATTTGCACTGTTTGTTGAATGTATGTTTTATTCATGAAATAAGGTGTCATATTGTCCACATATTATTAGCCATAACACTGCACTTATAGAATACCCACCTCTATTCAGGTCTAGTGATGTCCATGTATAAAAAGACAATGGCCATGGCAGGATTAGGGACTCCATATACATGTGAAAACAGACATTTAGAGTGCTAGTTGTAATGGAAATCAAATTTTTTTTTTCATTTCAGAAAGTGAGGATGTCATTATTTTTGTATTGTGTAAATTGGTGAAAGTACGCTTGATTCATTTGACCTCTAGGCCTCTGGGATAGAGTACATAATTGAATATATTATTATGCAAATACATGTATGCTAATTGCATTAGTTACATAAGCTAATAATTTGAAATGGAAGTCATATAGGGGAAATTAACACTGTAATTTAAATTTCTTTTCCTGTTTTAATAACAACTCCACCAAGTAGACAATTACTACTGATCTGTGGTCTTACTTTACTATTGAAAGATAGACACAAAGTAAGAGGTCGGTGTTGGAGTAGTCTAGCGGCTAGACTGCAGGCTTTCTTCTCAACACTCGGGCTGTCACCCTCACTAGCAACCTTTGGTCGCCTTGACAGTGCACAGAAAAGCCTGACGGGTCTAACAGCAAGACTAGTGTACATGTAGGAGGTGGTAGATTTAATACACAAGTGAGTGATAGCGATACCTTTGCTGTTCTGGTTACGCCAATGATGAAAAAAAATGACATTGGCCAAGCAGTCAAATATTAGCATTCAATCAGCTCTACTTATTTCATATCTCTTTGATGATAAAAATGCTCAGATGACCACGAATCTTGAAATCAGAATTTTCATAATTTCAAACCTCCCTCCTTTTATGTATGCAAGAGGTAGTATTATGCCACCAGATTGGATACACCATTGAGTGTACAAAGTTGGTGAAGGAGATAGGTTTCAAAACTAGTGTATGAAATTCTTACAGATTTCGATTTCGTGACTTTTCATCATCCCAGCGGGGACTATTGTTGTAGTCACTAGAGAGGTCATGGAGAAGTAAAATGATAGTCAATTGATGATATCCCTAATTTTGTACCACATGGCGTGTCAATTCTATACTAACAATGTAGTTACTGGCATTTCCGGTAAGCCCAAGTGTAATGCCTCCATGTACATGTAGCTGTTTGCAGAGTGGAGAAGGAAATAGACAAATTTTGTCACCATCAATTCCTTAGTTATCAACATTTCTGGCAAGTCCAGCTTTCACACCTAGACATTTACAGGATGGAGAAGGAAACAACAGACAAAGTCATCCCAACTCTGTCTGCAAGCAGTCAGGACGATACAGTTATACATGTATATAGTTCTCGTGTAGATACAAACAAATGTATGTTTCCTAGACTCCCAGTGTATAAAATTTTAACAGTCTACTCTGGGTACAGTACAGAGTGCTGTTATGCAAACATTTGATTATAGATACTGCTAAGGTTTTAGTAAATAGTTATGTTTTGACAGTACACATAAATTTAAAATATATCAACAGATGTTATATAAACATCAAAGTCTCCTATTTGTTTGGCAAAAAAAAAGTATTGTTTCTGGTCAGCATCATGGCATCACTTAAATGCTGGCACAGCAATATCTTTTTCTGTGTTTGTCCAGCCCATGAAATCTGGGGGGGGGGGGGGGGGGGTTAACAGTACATTGCCAAATATTCTTTATTTTCTGGGCAAATTCTTTAGATGAAGCAAAAGTATGTTAACCCAGAAAGATGTTCTCATCCAGCCAATGTACCTGTAACTTATCCACACTGTCACATGTGCACAGTGCCCCATACAAACATTTAGACTAATTCTAAGCTAGTTAGCCCTGTCTAGATTGTTTTAATACATTATATTATAATACAAACATTTATCATCTCACAAACTCAATACAATGTATGTTGTCAACTGTTTCAATTGCCGTTAATTGAAGCTACAAAAAATATATACATTAGCTGTCAACTGGAATAATTTTGAAAACTTTTTTGTTAGGTACCCAGAACTGTTGTTGTATACCCTGAACAGTGTTGACTAACCTGTCACTGTAGGTAAACATGGTTATAAATATAGATGTACACATGGTACAATAAATCCTATCACAAATCGATTTTTTTGGTCTACATCCTAAAATCCCCACCACAAATGTGATCATAAATTAAACCTGTTTCTGTACTACTTATGAATCAAATCAACCTCTAATTCACATATAGAGTGTCTAATTATTGGTATTTTAATGATTTTTAGTGAATATATTGTGGTTGTCTGATAAAAAAAAGAAGCTATGCAGTGATTTGTTCGATACAGATACACATGTACAAATATCACCAATATAAGAATTCTCTAGTATGAGTCCAGTGTTGTGTTAGTATATATAAATAGCACATTTTTATAGCCACTACTTGAGACTAGGTACATACTGTATGTTTTAGAATAATGGTCATATCAACAGCTGTTATATAAATTATGTACAATCTATAACTTTATGGTGACTTATCTCATTGACATGAGTTAGTGAAGCGTACTAAGCAAATGAACCCTTCATCATCTAAGGTCTGGATCGGCTGCAGTATATAAGTGGGACACAGTGCCTTGTATAACTAGATAAAACTGTTGTGGTCAGCCCAGTCCTGGCCAGACTATTGTCTTGTTGAATGGGCGTCAATGTGCCCTCTAGGCCAATTTTGACGCACCACTGATCCACACAATTTCTAGTGACACACCAAAATTTAGGTGTTCCCCTATCTCTTAACTATGTGGTGACTCACAAGAAATGCCAGTGTTTTGTTATTTTGACTCACAACAACAACATTTGGCTATCATTAGAGGGTACACTGATGGGCGTACATGTATAGACTGTAAGATACTGTATGTTGTTGTGTTCAGTCCTATCAGACTTCTAAACCACAACTTAATAGCGTGGTACTTATATCGTATCTTACAGACTTTGTAATGCACATAATGTCATATCTTGCAAACTAACCCATATGATGATATAAAAGTGAGATATTAAACATGCAGCCAGTGCATTACTTTATCAATACAATACTTAACAATGTATACTTTATCAAAATTGTTCCATGTAGTTACAATGTAGTTTTGGTACAACTTACTCGCAAGGGACTATTGTATTGCTGCAATTATTTATTTGCATATTGTGACCTTTATAGCCATAGGGCAAAAGACACAAAGACACTTTGAGTTTACAAGCTTTGGCAATATTGTAAGTTACTGGGATGTGACATATAGCTAGGAGCTACTATTATCGCCATTATTAATTTGCATATTTTTGCATATTACCATATTTTGACCTAAACCACCAACCTCACCCTCAGCCTTGTGGGAAAAGACACACATTTAGGAATGCAACATTGAAGTCAAAATTGTTAGTTATTGGCATGCAACTTAGTAAAAGGCTACTGTATTAAAAGTTACCGCTGTTATTGATTTGCATATCATGACCCAAACAATGGCCTCACCCTCAGTCATTTAGGAAAATCATAAACTGAGTACTCCTATGCAAGATTTTCAAACTAAATGTTGAAATATTGAATATAGTCAGTTGTAAAGCCATCAATAAACTGCAATGTATAAGCACTAGCACTTGTTGTTGCAAGTTTCACAAATGTGGGCTTGCTACGCTTCGTTGGAACATGATACCATGGTAACCACAGCTAAATTTGAAAGATAGCTAGATAAAGCACCTACTGTGAAAGGTTTGGCACGATGCCAATGATCTCATTCTCAAGTTCTGTAGACTTCACAGACAGTACAATGACAGCGAGGGCATCAAAATTATGCTTTGTTTGATTCTCTGCAGTTCATCGTTAAAAAAGATCTGTTGGAATTGTATATATACACCAATAGTGACTTCACCACAAGCATTATTAAGGTGACAGCAGCTCCTGAACTTTGGAACTCTCTACCCCTGGACATTAAAACCTCTCCCAATGTTAACATTTTCAAAAGACGCTTGAAAACCCACATATTTCAGAGAGCTTTTTCATCTCCTTTCTAACTCTAAGCGCCACTGAACATTGTTTTCTTTGGATATTTGGCGCTATATAAATTTATTAGATAGATAGATAGATAGATAGATAGATAGATAGATAGATAGATAGACAACAAACAGAAAATTATACCGAAAATAGGTCGTAATTGCTTCTCTGTTTGTTTGTTTTTTTGATAGTTTGCAAAGAACTAGATGTCACAAAGGTAGACCTGGTGTTATTATCCATGCCTGAACGGCCTTTTGAAGAGGAGTTGACCGTTGAACATTTCAAACCTGTGTGGGAAGTCCTGGAAAATATGGTAGATGAAGGAAAACTAGAATCATTGGGTGTAAGCGACCTGGATGTTCATATGTTGGCACAACTGAATGAATGGGCTAGGGTAAGTGTTTAATTATATACAGTACAAGTTTCTACATTTATCAACTTATAAAGTTGTAAAAGTGGCAATATAGATGAATTTTATGGTATTCATTTTGGATTTTAAAGTGGCCATATGGATGAAAATTGGGTTGGAATTTTTTTCAGAAAATAACTATATTTTAATACTATGTTTTTCTACTTGAAAAAACATGTGAAATAACATACACCAAGTCCTTGTTTGTAACTCAATAAATTGCAAAAAGTGTAAACACTTTATTGTACGTACACATATACAATAAGAAACATTTTATACATTTTTTATATGTCACCAATCTGTATGACCATTTTAATGCTCAAATAAAACAACTCTACTGGCTTTTATACTTGGATAGACGATGTCCTGATAACATAGACTTTAATAGTGAAATTAGTCTGTGTTTATGACTCAATAAATTGCCATGAACATTAAAAGGATATAACAAGTGATTTGTAAACCAACTTGGTAAATACAAGTATTCACTATATATTACATCCAGTCTGTACATATATATGTATGCATTTCATCTGTTGCATCTCCATGGACTGAGATGTCACCGTGCATAAATAGTTTGATTACTTGGGTGTACAAAGAATTACTTGTAACAACCAGTCTGTTTATACAAGGGTACCAAGTCCCTTTTTGTAATTCTTAGCATTTCCTTGATCGGAAGATAGCCAAAGTACTTGATTTTCTATTTAATATTATTTTTGAAAAATGACATCTCAACTGGGAATTCATACAACATAGGCCATGTGTAAGTTTAGAAATATGTTGCATACATCTATATTACACCACTAACAAAAAAAAACACTGCTTATATCCATGTTCTTGCAGATCAAACCATCTATCAATCAAGTCAACCTGCAAGCCTGTTGCAGGATGCCCCCGGATTTAATGGAATATGCCAAGGAGCATGAAATCCAACTTCTGACCCACTCAGACCCTAAAGGTACGTATGCAGACATGACAAATATCCAACGTCCCAAGAATGGAGTCTCCTATTAAGGGGGTCAGTCAGTTTTCTATTGATTGCCATCGGTCCAACAGACTATCATCTTATAGATTTAGTAGTCTAGATACAATATTTTGTAGGTTGTGGACTACTGCTAATTTGGTAGTCTAGATACAATGTTTAGTAGTCTATGTGTCCTGGATTACTGCTAATTTGATAGTCTAGACACAATGTTTAGTAGTCTATGTGTCCTGGACTACTGCTAATTTGGTAGTCTAGATACAATGTTTTAGTAGTCTATCTGTCCTGGATTACTGCTAATTTGGTAGTCTAGATACAATGTTTAGTAGTCTATGTGTCCTGGACTACTGCTAATTTGGTAGACTAGATACAATGTTTTAGTAGTCTATGCACCCTGGACTACTGGTAATTTGGTAGTCTAGATACAATGTTTAGTAGTCTATGTGTCCTGGACTACTGCTAATTTGGTGGTCTAGATACAATGTTTAGTAGTCTATGCACCCTGGACTACTGCTAATTTTGAGTCCTGGTTTTCAAGTTTGCCTTTCCTTCTTGGGATTTCCTAGAAACTGGTTATGTCACTTCTTGTCAGAGATAAACTGATAGTGTTAGTATTGAACAACATCTTTTCAGCATATTCTATATCATCATCTCATATTTTAGAATATTCTGACGTAAACCTATGAAATTAGACACTGTGACCGGAGAGAGTATCCAAATTCTACAACAAAGTTTCTGCTTTTAGTAATAAAAATCAATATCATAAAAAAAGCTTTTTTGAAATATCCCTGAATGCCATCAATAGTATCTTTTTAAATATTAAATTCACTTTCCAATAAACCAATATGAACGTTTTAAATATTTAAACCAATTTCCATCTTTTTCCTACCTATACAAATTTTTACAATGAAGGGTATTGTATTAAGACACAAAATATATTTGTAAGTCTGACTATGTCTCTGAGAGCCTGTCTCAGATGTTACTATAGTTTAACACAAGGTGAGAAGGCAAAGTTTTGTAGGAAGGTACTGTACAATGTAGTTGTATTAGCACAACTGAATTGAGGTTCGATGTGCTATAGGCATCAAGTTTTTTTGTTTTGTTTTTGTGTGTGTGTGTGTGTGTGTGTGTGTGTGTGTGTGTGTGTGTGTGTGTGTGTGTGTGTGTGTGTGATTGAACAACTTAAAGTTAGAAACCACTGGATTGATTGATTGCTTATGGTGTGTAGATGAAAAATTGTTCCAATGAAAGTGATCCAATCAGTGGTTTTCAAGTTACGTCCAAAAGAGTGATTTTCTGTCAAAATAGGTTATGTGGAAGTCTATGAGGTATGGTTATATAAAATAATGTTACATAATCACTTGGCCAAAGTTCATATCGAGATATTCCATTATCATGTCAATCTAATTGTTGAACAAATGATGAAATGGGGTTTTTATTTGACAAAATTTTGAAGAAAAAAATCTGGTAGTCAAGCAAATGTGTAAATGTGATTTTAAATACCAAACAAAATGAGCTCAAACACCCCCCTCCCCTCCTGAACCTACCCCCACCCCCACCCACTATCCAACCCCACGCCTTGAATATATGTAATTTTCTGTGTTAATGTATCGTTGTATGAAAATACTGAATCTGAAGAATCTTATGACATTATTTTTCCTTGTAGAGATCCTTTCCCCTAAAGTATTCCGGGACGTAATGGCTGACACATGTCATCCGGAGGACGGAATAAACTGGTACCCATCCTGGACTCTCCGATACTCAGCACTGGTGAAGAATCGGGGAATCATCAAAATGAAGGGATACATAGCACAGGCACAGAGGCTGAGTCAGCAGGAAATGTTCTAAAACTGAATTCCTACGGCCAAATAAAAAAATAGTGTGTTTCCGATAACTGACTGACCTAACTTTAGGCCCCCGACCCTAAATATTGTTCGGCATGCAGAAAGGTAAAATAGTAACAAATAAGTCGTAATTGCTTCCATATATTTGTTTTACACCTCATCAAACTATTGTAACTGACGAGTAATCTTATCTTGGGGTCAAAGTAATTTTTAAATATTTAAAGTAAAATAAAATAAAATGTTATCGGAAACAAACACTTTTTTTTATTTTGCATAAGCAAAAGTCACGGAATATCGATTGGGAATAACTGTACAAAAATCACAGAATATCATTTGGGAGTATCTGTAACATAAACATTTATACTAGTGTTTCCTGACCATATTGCTTGTATGAGGTGATTCGGAAATAACATATGCTTTTATTGTCATCTTTTATACTTTTTTCTTTTGTGAAATAGCTCCCACCGAATCATGTACAATCTGGGGCTCTTTTGAGGTAGAGAGACTTGGTTTCTAAAATTCAACATATTTCTAAGTTATAATTATGTGTATATAAAGGTAAAACTGATATAACTAAGTAGGTCCACCGCCATTCACTCTGATTTGTCACTTTCCTGACCTCTGTGCATACCGCATCCTAGTATTCCTGGAGGCTTGCAAAAAACATCATTCAATCCAAATGGGAATTTTGATTCCTCCAATATCGTAGCTGACATTGGAAGCCAGTAAAGAGGCATTGTAGAATGTTAGATGGCAGGTTTATAATTTATGTAAATTTATTCAAAAAACAACACCTCACATACTACTACAGTGTCGAACAAAGCGTAATGAAAGGTAACTATTGCCACTTACCACATGTAACAACTTTAGGTCTGGTTTCTATGCGGTCTCGTAAAATACGATGTATTTAGCTAAGAAATGGTCTGTGGTGATATTATATGCCCCAGCTTTGTCTTGGTTCTTCAAGTGTAGAAAGGAGATGTTACAGCAAATGGGAACTGTAGTTACAATAGAGGAGGGACAGTTTGATACTAAATCTCCCATTAATCCATGTTTTTGATGGACTGGATGAGTCTACCACTGTGGCCATGTTTCCATTTTGACATTAGCTAAGTTGAAAGTCAGGTGTTGATGGCAAATATGAGAAGGGATAGTTTGATTCTAAATCTCCCGTCAATTGTATTTTCTGATGGACTGGATGAAATTTACAGTCAACCACTTTGACAATGTTATCATTCTGATATTCAGCCAAGTTGAATGTCAAATGTTGATGGCAAAACCAAAGTCATCAGTATTATTGGAAGATGTAGCTCACAAACATACATGTAATATGTGTACTTCAAGAATATTGCAGGGAAATTGAATTTTCATATTTCAGCATAAAATCATATTGCGAAAGTACCACCATATAATTGCAAGTACAACAGTGGCAGTCAAGGTTTCGGCTTAGTACAAAGATAGCCACAAACTAAAACTGTTATGACATGTTGATATAAGCCATTTGAATGGCCGCTCTGACTTCCATGATCTTTCAGTGTACATTTTCGGGGATTTTGTACTTGTACCAATATTTACACTACATTGATTGCAGGGTGATTAGATTCACACAACAGAGGCACCGTTATCACCCACTTGTGTATAATCTACCACATTCAACAACTAGTTGTAGTCTGTGTTGAATCTTAGTAAGCCGAAACCTTGATTGCCGTTGTAGTAAGTCCTGTTCTATGTGGATATAAAAATAAAAAAATAACACTATTTCAAATAGTAGTCCTTCAGATCACCAAACAAACAAAACAAAAATAGTTGTCCAAAACTTATCAGTCAATTGGAATTTCGAATCGAATACTTGTAAATATTAGTAAATTTTAAATCTGGGTATAGATTACAATATGAAGCATATATTTGAATAGTCTGATACTTAGTAGTCCTTTCTAGAATGGGGATACCTTTTATTTTTTAAAAAATATCTTTTCAATAAGTGTCTTAAAAATAATTATTCGTAAGATCATATTTGACTAATTACTAAAATAAAGTACATAATATCTATATTATTTTTTTTGAAGAAAAAAAAATGTAACTGATTACTTATCAGTGTCTGTGTGTATTGTCTTCCTGTTTATCAACCTACGCACAGTCACATCAAAATTACACTTGTATGCAGCGTTAGTAGTGAGGTACTGGGTTCTGTATAACAGGATTATAGGAAATGTTCTTTTGCGAATGTATTTCCTCAGCTATGAACTACTTTTCTAGTTTTGTAGTGGTCAATTTGCTTGAGTGATTCGTTGCTGTGGATGTCTCTGGCTTGTTGTACAAATATTTAAGATATCTGGTGAGGAGTGACTTTACGTCAACCACAACAAATCCACCAGTTTGTCACTCTCATCTGTACATCTACAAACAATTTAAAAGATAAGTGCACTTTATAAATTACAAGAATGGCAGGACAACTATCTGACAAGCTAACATACAGTCTCAAACTACAATATTGCGGTATGCTGGTGAAAGCCATCAATGGACATTGATCTATTTACTTAAACAGTTGGGTGGTATTTCTAGTACTATGAATCCTGAAGTGGCTACACTCTCAACCTCATTGAGTGTTTACACTATCTTGATTACAATGTGTTCATATCCACATAACTACACCATGCTATCACCCACTTGTGTGATCTAGCACATGCAACAACAATAGTTGTAGTTTGTGGCTAAGTCCGCCGAGAGCATATTTACCATGGTAACGCTTACAAAGTTTCCAGGTTTGAACTTCGCTTTTTTTTTCTTGTTGTCGGAAATGGGTAATGTACATTTAATGTGTTTATTATAAATACATACACAGTAGAAAAAAGATACCCTCAGAATTACAACAACAACAACAACAACAACAACAACAAACAAACACCCCCACCCCCCCCATTTTTACAACCAGAGTTTTGTACTCTGGTCAGGTTAATGGCATTCAAAAAGTACTTGCAAGTAGCTCTATCCCCTAATAGCATCAACAAATCCATGTTACAGTTTCTGTTGTAGAACGAGCCAATCAGTTTGATGTTCATGCATTTAGATCATGCTGACATTCACACCTTGCACAGGTCATTGACCCTTCGTAACCTTCACCTGCAATCCATGCCACCCCTAGACACTATTGGTATATTCTATTGTATTCACTCTATTGTATTTTATTGTCATCCATGGAAGATTCAATGTTTTGGGGAAAGTAGGGGTGCCAGTTTTGTAAAATTTATTCTTACTTTTGATAAATGCTTCTAAAACCATGGAAAAAAAAGTGTTGATTATCGGTTGTAGCTGCTTGAAAATTACTATGATATCAATGTAATAAGAACGCAGGGTTGTTTAGATATCATAAACTTGTAAATATATAAGTATTTAGATAAATACTTTTTAAATTTGGTAGTGAGTAAATTTGGTCGTAAGTACACACAATTATGTTGTTAGGGAAACCGATTTTCTGAACAGGAAGGGAATTTCTAAAGATTTGTCATTCAGTGAGATTTCTTCATTTAGGCAACATGGACAACAACAGTATTGGCAGTAAAGATATAGTTACTTTTGGAACAGTGAATTAGAAACGAATTTGTCAACAACAGACCCTGGTTTGCGCAATGATTTAATTGTTCAGTGTTGATGTCTCAGTAATATTGACGGATTACATTGTCACATTCGTTTCCAATTTACTGTACAGTTCCAAAGTAACTATATTTAGCATCATTCATAGAAACATGAACTATATATTTTTTCAAAAAGCAGTATTATTTTCAGATTTGTTTTCTTTCATTTGAACAGTAGTAACGTTAATAAAAGATACTTTCTTCTTTGCCGAGACATGTTGACTTCATTCACTTGTGACTGATTTGTTTTCAAAATATATTTATTTTTTTTTTGAGAAAAGATAATTGTCCACATTCGAAAGTACATTGTTTCTTTGTTTTGTGGATTATTTTTTTACTTTGTTGTGGAGAATTTTGACGAAATCAGAAGTTGATGGTCCATGTGACCGGTTTGTGTCACTAATTTGAGAGAAGGTACTAACAAGTTAGACTGTATTAAGATACATCGTGATGTTCCGCCCTCACCGGCCTCCTCTCACACTTTTGTGGGAGGGGGTTGGCCAACTCGATGTGTGAGGGCACCCCCATCACAGCGTACCTTACAGACTACTGACAAGTGTAAAGACCGAGTTTGGATTACAAGGTTTGAAACACAGTTGTCTAACAGATTTATAGAGAAAGTTGGGATCAAACTTTTAAAAGTCCAGATGCCTCAGAAATGAGGAAATTCGGAAACTATGGACCATTTGTTTTCATAAAAGTTCCAAATTTCAACGAGAAATAATCATTTTCATCACCTTACTATCAGTGGCATTATAATCTTTTTTCTGATCTAGTCGTAGAGGGCTCAATTTTTAAAAATTATTTTGTTGAATCAAAGAAATGTGGGGTTGCGCAGGTCATGAGAAACAGAAATAGAAGGGGCCACCCACAAACAACAAACAGTGTTTCCTGAATATCAACAAGTACGAAACAAGTTGCATGTCCAACAAGAAGTGGAAAGAAATATTTTGTGCTTTGTCTATGTTGCCTTATTCAAAATGTTGTCACCATTGCACTGATATATATAATATATGAACAAACATTGAATAAAGTCATCACTTTTGTAACTTTATTATGTATTTCGCAGAATGGATTTATTTGGCAGCCATATTTTTCATAAAAAGCAATTCTATCTCTCCCTCTCTCTATATCTGTTAATCTCACTGAATATATATATCTCTCTCTCTCTCCGTCTCTGTCCCTGTCTGTGTGTTAAATCAATCAATCAATCTCTATCTCTCTCTCTCTCTCTCTCTCTCTCTCTCTCTCTCTCTCTCTCTCTCTCTCTCTCTCTCTCTCTCTCTCTCTCTCTCTCTCTCTCTCTCTCTCCTCCCTCCCTCCCTCCCTCCCTCCCCTTCCCTCCCTCCCATGCTAACATTGACATGGAAACTTTAGCCTTGTTTTAAAAGAAATCCAGTCGGAGCAGTATGACTGAAGCTCAAAACCAGCTTACCAAGTGTATAAAGCTATATGGGTGTACTGTATTCAGCAAGGTCAAACCGCTTAATTTTTTGTATAACCATTTATTCAAAATCAGCCATCCATGGATGAGTCTGAACCTAGACTGATGTACGAGGTAAACAAGTTCATTAACTTATCAAGTCACCTCCCCCTCACAAATTTTTATTAATCATTATATATCTGCAGTGTCCTGAAAGCTCTGAAAACCATCAAATGAACAACTGACAATTCTGTCCTTTTTTTAAAACAAACCCCCAAGAAAACATGAAGTTTGATGGACATTATATAACTGGTTATATAGACAACAACCATTCAATCCAGTTTGACGACATAGTCCACTACACTCTGACAATGCAGGTCACTGCAGAGAGCACTTGTTTACTTGATGACTGTAAATCTGTATTGAACATGAACAGGCAGCTGTCTGAGGGAATTTTTATCTCTGTCTAAGGGTGAGGTTTGAATATTAAAAAATGTGCTTGCTGTAATTTTGACCTTTTTTTTCAGTTCTTTAGAAAAGTATTTGTAATGGTTCGAGTACCACAGACGTGATATCAGCTAATGTATAAATAGATGCAGGTGTGTCTACGCAAACAGTGCATAGTTATGAATGTAAACAAAACAACATCCGACAAAATGTTATGAATTCACTGAGCACAGAAATAGGGATGACATGCCTTTGCTCTAGCAGATCCCTGGACAGGAACACTAAAGACTAGTTGAATATTTTACACACACACACACACACACACATACACCAATGTCCTATCACATTTGTGTCATTACGGCAGTGCTTCCAAGAAGAAGGTACTACAGTGCACCTGAAATTTGCATGGAGAAAAACTTTATTTTCTTCCTGATTGAGGCACTTTAACACCATCATCATTCTCTGTGAGATATTGTGAGTTGCTTACTCGACTCCATACACCCCCCCCCCCACCCTCAACAAGATCATAAAAGTAAGATTTCCACTTGTCAATATAATTACCAGAAAGACATTAAATTTCTAAAGTAACTGTCCCCCTCTCCAACTTTAAAAATACATAAACCTAACAAAACAAATGAATAGATAAAATATACAAATACCAGCCTTCTATCACCAAAAACAAAAAACTTTGACCCCGTAATGGAATTAGTTCTGACCTTTGACCTTTGACCTTTAATTCTTGTACAGATACTTCATATGTATCATTGCCAAATCACTTGGCCTTCATCAACTGTTCTAAGACTTGTCCAATTCAGGGATGACCACAACAGAATGAGTTAATTGCTCAGTCAGTTTGAAATTTGAGCGATTATAGAGCTATTTAAGGTCACAGAATAGAAAGTCTATAGCTATGGGAGATGACCTGCACCTGGTATCACTGAAACCAACATATTGACGACAGACAGATGAAGTAATAACTATAGATCAGAGATCATAACACGACTTTATAGATTATTACAGCTGTGATCATAAATCACTTGACTGGCCTTATAACTTTTCATCGTCAGTTTTATGTAGTCACTCAGGAATCAATTACATTTGTAATTACATTATAAAAAATATGATACAGTTGATATAAATATATAGGCAAATTGAAACCAGATATTTGGTGATCAACTCTTTGTCTAAAGCTAAAGTGGGCAGCTAGACCAGCCAACAAGATATGTAGACTGTCTAAATTTATACTTTCCTATTACAGTTTTGCACATGTATAATTAGGGCTAAAAAAATGTATGGTTTCCTTTTATGGTCAAGTTTAGAATAGGTGGGGTAGGTAGATGTTTCTTCCTTTTTTTTCCTTTTTTTTTTAAAGTGTGAGTGTAGTTCGGGTAGTTATGTTTTCCATTGTTTTCCACATAGTCTCTGTGTTATTGGTTTCTTCTCATCAGATGTACAGCCATTACAGATTGAAAGAACAGTTTTATATTGTCTTTTTTTAAGTTGATGTCAGTTTCCACATCCACTATTTCTCGCAAGACTTCACAATTTTAATGATATTATTTTTTCTCTCGAATACTGAGGACAGTTTAGGATTGGCAGTGAAAAACTAGGTGGGGGTCGGGTAACTGGAACCAAACAATATTTTTTATGCCTTAAAGTGTACATGCATGTTGTATATATCACATGGGTGTGGACGAATAGACAGACGAATGTGTATCTGCCATATCTGCATTGTGCTGACTGTATGATGTATATGTACTGTGTGTTTCTGTAAGTGTGTATTTTACTAATTTTTAGAGACAGCATTTTCTATCTATAACCTTTGCACCACAGTATATGTTGATGTGGACCAGTGACTCAATGACATTGCCTCAGTCAACCCAGCTGTATAATTGGGGACCTGGTAGGACAGAGGCTGCAATGTGAATGCTTTAATCCGAAATGCTTATGGAGGCTGCAATGGATTTTATGCCACTCAGGGAGTTGAGAAAATAAAGCGAGTTGAGAAAGTAAAGTATAGTGTGCCACTATAGATCCATGACCGGGGTAATACAACCCATAACACCAAAGTAAAGCGTTTTCTGTATGTACCACAATCGTTTATAGCATCCATATCAAGTGTAAAAGTATACCGTTTCATTTGCTAATTGACCACATTAGAAAGACCATATGCCAGGCTTGTAAATAAACCAATTGAAACAGTATACTTTTATACTTGATATTTAAATGCTATAAACGAGTGTAGCAGCATAGAGAAAGTGCTTTACTTTAGTGTTACTCATTGTAATTGTAAAGCACTTTGAACACAGAGTTGAAAGGTGCTATACATAAAAAGCAACAATATTATATGGGAAGGTTTTAGTGTCTATACGATAGCTGAGTGTCCTGTCCTCATAACATGACAATGCAATGTTATCATTAACTCTAAGACAAACTTACACAGATGGTGATCATAAAACTTGACATATACATAGTCATAAAATATACATCAACTTGGATCGAGACTTTAATTCACTCACATATGTTCAGTGGATCGATGTTAAAAGTTGAGAGTCAAATCAAATCTACAAACTCAGTACAATGTGATAGTGTACCTATGAATTTCTTTACTTGATTCCTAGCCTACCTGTTGACTTGAGAACGGCTGATCACTACACTATTCATTCCTCTATCCTAACTGACACGAATTTTTGAACAGATCACAAATTCAATGTCAGTTAAAAAAATTATTACAAAATACTTCATGGAACCTTTCATTGGTGAAAGATATTTTCATAAAAACAAACACCATATGTTGTTGGATTTATCAAACAATACCAGTGGGGATCACAGGCTGTTTAATTTAGCACACAATACCAATGGGGATCTGACAAGTATTAAAATGTAAAGTAAAATTGTTTTCATAATCTAATAGTATGTCAGTTTATACTATTTTTTATCAGCATTCTATGAAATTGCGCTGTCGGCATAAACCAAATAAAGCAATAAAATATTCATGCCCCTTTATTTTGTCGATATCTCCCGACTTTGGCAGAGGGTATACTGCAATGTTGTCTTATGGAAGTGGGCTGAATTCCTGGTGTATGAATGTTTGGTCATGACAGATATACATGTATACTGTGTGTATTGATATGATGGCAACTGTTCGAAATGTTACAGTTAATACCAATGGCACAAATTCCAATGTTGGTATAGAATGTCATATATTTCATTTAATAGTAGCTCCTATCTCATGTTGTGGTTAATGATTTCATGTCATTTCAAAGGTTACCATTGGGCCTACTTTCAGGAAATACCACAGAAGTACTTAGGGTCTGAAGTACAGTGTTTAGACTAGATTATATCCCCCTCACCCACATCCCCTCCCCTCAGCCCGTATACAGACTTGTCAACCTTGGAAAGACCACACAAGCACTGAGTGCCTACAGACTAGATAATGTCTCTAAATTATCCCCCATTGGTATAGAATTCAGCCCTGGATATACAACAGTATTCAGTCAAATAGTGACCCTCCTGACCCCCCACCCCTACCCCCACCCCCACCCCACCCCACCCCCTTGGCTTGCTTATAGATGTCCAACCACCAACACTGGCACTACTTTATCAAAGCTTGTTTCAGTCACTGAATTAATACCTGGACATACCAAACTAGGTCAATGTCTAGACTAATGTAACCCTAAGCCATACCAGTAAATCAAATCTAAGGCAGCAAATATGTGGAAAAAATTTCCCCACCCACCCACCCTCCCCCACCACCTGATCACTGTATACAGGCCTCTCTAAACTAAGTCACATTCCTTGAAGTCTACATTACCCCTATCCACTTCTAGTCTTCAGAATTTAACCTTGATAATTTGAAACAAGAGCAATGTGCTACATAATCTCAAGTGTGTAAGTCAATACTAGTGATTGGGTATTAGTTACAGTTTGGGACTGTAGCCGTATAATAACACACATAGTTACAGTGCATAGTATTTAGGGCACAAGAAAGACCACAGGGCGTGGAGCCCAGGAACTTAAATTGTTACAAACAAACAAATAAACAAAAGTCAAAAACATGTCAAACAAACAAACACAAATATATCAATGAAAATACCATAAACGCATGATTAACTCTGGATGGCTTTCAATATCTATATATGGATATGTGGGTATGAATATTTAATCTTGATTCTAGTATATGGCCATATAAGGTTAACAATAGGTTTTGTTTTGGCTGTATGTATAGGTTCATAGTAACATAGTTCATGATACCATGCACAAGCATAAAATATGGAATATATAATCTGGTCATTCTACGTCACGACAATGCATGTCTACGTCACTGGTTCTGCTGTGTTTGAAATACGAGTCAAAACATTCAAAATTGCTATTATTTTCCCCAATTTTTCTTTGATATTACTGGAGCTTGTATAATTATGTTATTCTCAAATATTTTTCTTTATTCAGCTGGAAAATACTTGTGACCTAAGGGGCCTTGTCACTACTCATCTATAGACTTGCAATGACAAAGCCCCCTTAGGTCAATCATATTTTCCTTGGCTGAACGAAGGAAAATATTGGAGAATAACATATAAGTATATAGTCCTGTATATAATGCATCGCTAATGAAATCTATAGACAGTTATCTATGTATTATGGTATTTAAATTTACTCATAAATATTTTGTTTGTACATTTACATTGTTTGTTTGTTTGTAACACGATTCCTGGGCTCCCTGTGGCAAGACTCAACAAAACTTATAATGCATCCATCATTTCCCAAACTCACCTCGAACAATTTTCACACAAAAAATCTACTAATACTTTTCTTTATTTCTTTAAAGAGAAAGTTGAACATAATTACATAGATGATGGGATACAGGAAAAAAAAAACTCTCAAAAATAATGATATGTCTGATTACCATGGCAATGTACAAATATGACGTAACGAAGGGGACATAATTCCAGCTGTTTCTGAGATTAACATACTATGGCAAGTTAATTATTATGGTCCCATATTCAGCAGAAATTAATTTCATCTGGATTACTCTATGCAAATCTTGTATGCTAAATACATATCTGATAATCTTATCTTTATTTACAAATAATATTTTGAATCAGTTTTTTTTTATGAGCTCAGATGATCAACATCTTAATCAAAGTTGTTTTTTTATTGCTACAATGAAAACAAATCAAGCTGCAACAATGAAATGGATACAGCAGTGATTTTTTTTTTTTTTTTTTTTTTAAATGTACATGGTTGATAAGAAAGAACCTTCTACACAAAGGTATCTGCTGTGTGTTGACAGAAAGTTAATGATCACAACTAAATGTGGTGTGGGCGTCTCATTATATTTTGTCATCATTTCCATAGAGGGAGATCATACCTGGTTATTACAACTGCTGACATCAGACCATGGAGGAACTAAACCTGTTACACAAAGGGAATGTAAAGTAGCCATAAAACTGTTCTTATCAAATGATGCAATGTAAATACAAGTCACTGAACTTCCAACATGCTGTGCCAAGTGTTATTAATCCAATTCAGTTGTTTATTTTCCTGGTTTGTAACAGTTTCTGTCCGTTCACGGTCTGATGTCGGCAGTTGTAGTAGTTTGAGGACTCAAGTCACTGTTGGAGTGTTTTACCATGACATTCTTATCGCCTTACTCACTGTTCAGCTCATTCCCTTTCTGCAGCTTGACAAGTTTTCACTGCATTAGTAGATATCACTACATACTATTCATGTTTCTAAGGTTAGGTATACCTATCTTTCTCAGTAAACAAGAAAACTTTTGTACTGGAATTCAACAAAACACAAGAAATGCATAGTACAATGCATAGTCGGAATTCACGATATGATATTTATGTATTTCCTGGGCACAGAATGAAAGTTTTTCGGATGATGCAGATTTTCGAGATATATTGAAATTTCCAAGGTTGCAGGAATAACAGACAGAAATGTTCCCACTTTCATGACACTTTTTCAAACTCAACACAATTTCAGTTCTGGTAGATTAATTCAGTTACTTTTTTATTTTTCAAGCCAACATATACCAAAAGAGCTTCGTATGTCCAAGTTCAGATTTTTTTGAGTTTCTGTAAAACTTGCTGCAAATTCTTTTATAAGATTAACGTTTCACACTTAAATCTCTAAATTTTACATCCTTGAGTAATTTGGGTCAATATTTACATTTATTCAAGCAGAAACTGAATTAATCTACCAGGGTCTGTATGGATTGTACAATTTGGAGAACTGTCTCTCCACTCAGTCCAAAAATATGGAAGAGAATATCTGAATATTTATGGTCACATGGTATGACCAAATAAGGAAGTTGATCAACCAACCAATAGCAACAATGCTTAGTGTGAACATTTTGGAGTACTGGAATTCCTTCAACCTACAAATGATCTGATTGGCTGGAGAGCAAGAACACCATATTCAGTGTCCTCTAATCTGCAAAATTGGTGTTTCTAAGCAAACAGAAGACAGCAATGTACAGATTTGCATGATTTTGACAACAAAAGTGACAAAATACAGAGGAAAATATTCTTTCATTGCACAGGACTTCCACAGATACTGCAACAGCAGGGATACTACTGCCTAACCCTACAAAGCACTGGACTGCACCACTCAAAAAAAACAAACAAAAAAAAAAAACCTAATTTATTTTTTAGAAGAAAAAAAAATGTCTCCTACAACATGAAGTAGAATGCCCTTCATTTATAATCAAATTAATTGTACTTTCATTCTATTCTTTTTCTTACTGAAATTCCACAATAAATGGTGAGCAAAACTTCTCAAAAATTTACATGCATGTCTTGAGGACCAGTATGTGTCTCTATTTCATACAGGTAAAAGGTTTGTAATATATTCTGAACATATTCTCATTTTCTTTCAATATTTCCCCCCTTTTTTCCCCCTCACAAGTTAAAATATAGATCCATTATCAATGTACAACTCTTAAAAACTATTTCACATCTCCTTTCGTTACTTCTGTATTTTTTAGAACTTGTTTACATCTTGTGACTTTGACCTTGGCATCGTTGACACATATACTTGACAATGTATTACACTGGTTTTTGAGCATACAGGTTTTTTAAAGATAGACACAAACTAAATCTATTGTTCTTCAATGTGGTAGATTACACAAGTGGGTGATAGCGGTTCCTCTGTTGTGCGATTCTAATCACCCTGTGTGTGATCAAGAAAGTGTAAACAATGGAAGTCCCAAAACAGTACACTGTAAGTTTATGAAACTTGAACTCCCTACTGAGACTAAAAACCAACATCCATTCAATAGCTTATCACAGTTGTATCAACAAATTGTGACAATAGTTTTAGTTTGTGTCTATCTTAGCAAACCGAAGGCTCACTTACCAGAGTAATAAGAGAGCTTTGAAGAGAGCAAAGCCCCTGTATTTCAGGAGTCCTATAACAAAACACAGATGGTTCTCCTAAGGATTTTTCCACACACAATGGTTTAAAAACTAAGTGACTGGTTAGTTCAGCTCTGAGGTGATGTCCCTCCCCCTGGTATATAAGCCATTATGATTATATCATTGATTTATCAACCAAAATTAGCCCCAAGACCATAAGATGACCATTTTTATACAATTTGTTTTATCATTTACTAAAATGCTCAGGTCTTGAATATACTTTTTTGGTTTGTCCAGAGGGATGCCCTATACTGAAACACTGCCCTCTATTGATACATTTTAGAACAGTGCCCTCTATTACCAGTGAAAGAAATTCCCATTTGAAAGGACTAGACACCATTGATCACTTTTTTTCTGGGAGTTAACTAAATTTCAAGGGAATTCAGTAACTTCTGTTAATTTGTTCAAGAGAGCTCAGAAAGACTTGACTTGGCACCTTGCATGTCATCTAGTTTGGGAGAACACTGGAATTCAACAGGAAATAACGACATCACCTTCCATCTTGTTCATGGACACACATAACACATGTTCAATGCCATTTTGATTACTGTCCACAAAGAACAATGAATTGACAAAGGGACTTGGTACCCCTTTGAATTTGATCAGAGAGAATTATTTAAGAGTACATATTGAAGACTTTCTGTGTATATTTTTATCAACTCTAGGTGAGTGCGAGTTATACTGTCGATGTTTCACAGAAGACTTTTCTCTGTTACACATTGGGAGGGCGCTGTTGCAGCAGCATCACTTCTATTCTGACTACGAACATGGTCAATGCCTCTTTCTGGCAAAAGGTTGGAACACACCAAGTGCCTAATTTCAACCTTACTCTTAAAGCCGAGTCCAAGAATTCACTTGCAAGCCAACTACGGTCAGTTCAATGAAAGACTCTTCACTGTCAAAGACTTCTGTACAGCCTTCTTCCATGATTCAATCATGAACTTCAATAAAGAGCCTTCTACAGTCAGACTAGTACAGCGCCCTCTATGGGTACAACTTAGTAGAGTGTCCTAATGACATGTTAGTACAGCTCCCTCTGTTGTCAGTATTAACAATATGCAGTACGGACACTTCCACAACATGGAGATTCAGGTACATGTAGTGTAGTCACCATCTTATTAGTCAGACAATGATCTCTCTGACATAATTATTGTACTGCTGGTCATACAAAAGTTCCAGTACTGCAGCCATTAAAAGCAGGTCTTGTTTTTTTTTTCCATGGTTGAAGTCTTCTTTGATGTACGACATCACCCTAACATCTACATAAAACTAAAATGTAACATTTCACCACCAGGTGCCTTTAGAAGAGCGCCCTCTATTGGCATCCATGATAGCAGTAGTAAATATAAACATGCATATATATCAACAGCTCTCTTCTGTCTAAAAATCATTGGTGTCAATTGGAAACATTCTTTTTTTTAACAATGTACATTTCACTTTCTAGTACATGTATCACATGTTCTTGTTGTCTGGACATCGACATAAAGACATCTGGGGGAGTATAACGTTTTCCTGTGTCTCTGTCAGTCAGTGTAAATAAATTATAATCAACTCCCTGTAGGTTCTAATTTAGCAGGTACGTATAATTTTCTAGAATTTTGGTTTAAATCTTCTTTGTTTTCATCAAAAGACTTCATAGTCGCCTCCAGCTTTATTAGGTGTTTTATCCCCGCCACTTAAAAATGCTTCTAATTCGTCCATTTCTTTCTCCATTTCTTTGTCCTTTCCTTGCTCCTCGTCCATTTTCTTGTGTTTTTTCTTCTTCTTCTTTTCCTTTCCAGAGTCATCTCGATCTCGTTCCTTGTCTCTGTCCTTGTTTTTCTTGTGTTTGTGTTTCTTATGAGATCTTTCTCCGTCCTGTAAAGACAAAACACCCGTGATGACTGAATGTTCACTCTACAATCTGACATACTGTCTGGGTCTGGAGATCGGACTTGCATATTTAAATAAAATTTGCATGAAAAGTTGAACATTGCAGACTGCAAACAGGAAATTGAGAATACAGCGCCCTCACTCAAATTGGGGGTATCATCACCTTATAGTACCGTTTGTACCACTCTGTGCCTTGTATTCTGTCGAAGTGTAAATCAGGGATGTTTTTCACATTGTTCAGACATCGAGGAAAGCAGCAGTGCTCTATGATTAACCACAGTAACTTATACCATGTATACCCCCAAGGTACACACAGACAGGAAGTAGAGCGTAACCATCATAAACTTGAAGTGACAAATATACACATTTCGGACACAAATTTGCTTTTAGAGGTATACATCAACTCTCACTTTGCACAGCTGTAAAATTAGCCAATTTTCGCCATACATGTAGAAACAACTTGAGGGTGGTCAAGCCGAAAGTGTCAAATGCTTTGCAACACTATTGTTCTCAACAACATCACACATGACAACAGAGAAAGCTCGACCATAATCACATGTTTGACAACCATTTGCATATCTTGCGAGAACGTACAATCCCTTATTTGGATAAACAAATATAAAATCTGATAAAACGACTAACCTTCTCCCTGTCCCTGTCCTTCTCTTTGTGTTTCTTTTTCTTGGTAGAACCACTTCTTCTGTCTTCCTCACTACTTCCTTCCTTGGTTGATGCAACTGAAGACGTGGCTGAAAGACACAAATAATTATAAAATATAACTTTGCACATGTCATCCTTGAAGAATCATGGATCTAATTGGCCACTCCAGACTGCAAAACAGGATATTGAGAATACAGCGCCCTCGCTCAAACTTTGGGGGTATCATCACCTCATAGTACCATTTCTTAAGAGCTTTGTCCCTTGGTATTCTGTAGAAGTGTAAATCAGGGAAGTTTTTCGTATTGTTCAGACATCAGGAAACCAGTAGTGCTCTATGATAAACAGAGTAACCTATACCATGTATACCCCCAAGGTACACACAGACAAGAAGTAGAGCGCCACCATGCACCATGGCAAAGTTTGGAAAGGCCTATTGCCTTCACCATTTTATATTCATCATTTTGATTTCTTTTCTTGTTTTCTATTGGCACACAGAATATCTACAATGTCAACACGGCTATATCTGCTGATCAAAACTCTTGGGACAATTTTCTCTATAGGATCACATAATCTTCATTTTAGCATGGAAACACAATACTCTTAGTACTATGTGAACAATGCTAGCTACATTTTTGTGTGTGAAACACTATTATTTTAACAGATCAAGCCAGATGATGAAATGTAGCAATGTAGAAAAACAAACCCTTTCAGGTGAAATAATTTTCCTCGTACAGACAAATTGACTTACTTGAGGTAGTAGATGGTGACGATGTCTATAGTATGTGTTTCTAAGAAATCTAAATTGACTTACTTGGGGTAGTAGATGGTGATGAAGTCTTCCTGGACCCTATAGTATGTGTTTCTAAGAAGTCTAAATCACTGCTATTAAAACACAACGCTGGGGATTGTACAGTTACACCACTTGTCTTTGTTTTTCTTTCCTGAAATTAAACAAAAGTAGTTCTGTAAGATATCATTGAGTGCGTGTTTTGAAATGTATGACTAGCACATCTTTTCATTAGTGGGAACCTTCAGTGTCTCTGGTAGGTGGTGACTGAGAAGGAAAGAATGTTACTGTACATGAAAGGAACGCAAAAACTATAGAAAGAATCTAAAATGTCTCTGGTAGGTGGTTGGAGAGGTAAGAAGTCTTACATTGCACCAAGGTGGAAGGGGAGAGGGAAGAAGACTTACACTGCACCAAGGTGGAAGGTGAGAGAGAGGAAGTCTTACACTGCACCAAGGTGGAAGGGGAGAGAGAGAAAGTCTTACACTGCACCAAGGTGGAAGGGGAGAGAGAGGAAGTCTTACACTGCACCAAGGTGGAAGGGGAGAGAGAGAAAGTCTTACACTGCATCCAGGTGGTTGAGGAGAGAGAGGGTGCATCGTTTGATCATTGTACTTGTTATACCTTAGAGAAGAAATGACTGACTGCTGGCATAACATGTTTTTGATACTATTTAAGTGAAACTGAATGACATGATAATTTTTGTTTTTTTCAGGAAGCATTTTGAAAGTAGTCACTGCTTACATTACCTTGGTCTTGGATAAATACTACGCAACCACTGTCATTGTCAATGTTAATTAATTTACATCCTCTAAAAAGTCAAAGAATATCTTTTGAATCAGATGTGTCTTTATGACCTGGTGAGATGAGTACAAAACTAACAACTGACATTTTTTTAAAAAGTTTTAGATAACAGAACATTTGTTTTTAATGATAAATATTTGTATTTTAATTTCATTATAATGTCAATTTTAAAGATGAAAGAATCCGAACACCCTACCTTCCTCTTCAGGGAATCTTCATCATCTTCATCCGGATCTTCAATCACCATGGAAACCTGATTGTTATGTACATCATCATCATCGTCATCATCACTTTGAGTCATATCATCACTGCCTTCAGTTGTAGATTTCCTATTTCTCCTAACTTTGTTATCAGGTATACTATTAACACTGTCATTACATATTGCACTATTCACAGGTTCCAGACTCAGTTTGCCTATTTTATCTAAAGTCTTTGCCGTGATTTGAGTCGGTGACCGTTTCTTTTTAGAATCCCTTTCTTCATCAACCTTTTGATTCTGAGCAACAAACGGACTATCATCATCTTCATCGCTAGACAGTTCTACGTGAAAACTTGCAGCAACATCAGAGGTGTCTTTCTGTGATACGCCCTCATCTTCAGAGTCGATATCCTCAACAAATCCAGCTACCATGGGGTTATGACCAGCATCATCACTATCAAATAAACATATCAAGTCGTCAGATTGTTCTACCAGGGTTCCCTACCAAAATTAGGGTATAAGCTATGCAAATATATGTAAATTTTACCATTTTTACCCCAAATAAGGCACAAGGTATGCAAATGTATATGAATTTTACAATTTCCTACCAAAATTACAGAACAAGGTATGGAAATCTATGTAAATTTTAGCAGGGTTCCAAATTCAAAATTGGGGTACAAGCTATGCAAAATTAACATTTTAGGAACTTGAATTTCACTGCTGTTGATTTGAACAAGTCTTGGGTTGACAGTCAGTTTGTGGGATAAACCTGGTATACTCCAAAGGTTGATATCATATGTAGATTTATACATGAGAACATCTTCTTTAAAACATAACATATTCCTTTACTACACATGATTTTTTCATATAGTCTTCAGTGATTGGCTTAGACCATATCACATAGTATGGACTATTGACCTATAGTGACCTCAATTTGCATATAGGGGCACTAGTCATGTTGTTTTGCCCTAGGGCAATATTCATATGGCATGGCAGTCTTATCAGGGATTTGCTTTGACTATAGAAAGAACATGTGCCTGAGAATGTGCTGTGTTATAAAACAATTATTGCCTTGCCGTATTCGGGCACTAGTTGATGTCATTTTAACCCTTGTGCTGTAATGTGGCAACTATTTGCCTCGGCTTTCAGCCTAGCGAAATAGTAGCTAAATAACGGCCCTTGTGGTAACATGTATATAGTATCGCCCTCAAAGCCAGGCAATATGTGTATATTATCGCGTAATCAAGGCCCGTGAATCAAAATGCCTTGAGTGTTTCAAAGTTGCTGTTCCTATATCAGTATGTACACCATTCTTGGATCCATGATTTCCATGTTGATAAAGAAGGAGTACACTTACTCATCGCTATCAGCATTGTGTTGTGTATGGTCTAGGCTTGTACTATCATGTCGACTTTTACCAGTGTCGTCAAGAAAACTATCAATACTATCACCAGGAATAAAGTCTTCAACACCCTTCACATTTCCTGGTGATGG
This sequence comes from Glandiceps talaboti, assembly GCF_964340395.1. Lineage (NCBI taxonomy): Eukaryota > Metazoa > Hemichordata > Enteropneusta > Spengelidae > Glandiceps > Glandiceps talaboti. The sequence goes on along the minus strand of NC_135558.1, from coordinate 17,971,483 downwards.
AACGGCAATTTCTAATGCTGGAAAAGGAAACAATTTTGATGATGAATAAGGGATGAGATCAATAGTTCAATGCTGGATAATAAACTCCATTGTTATACTTAGGCCTCAGCCCCCCCCCCCCCCCCCCCCCCCCCCTTCTAACTAAATTGGCCAAAATTAAAAGATTTTCAGACACCACAATCAATTTCAAATCAGTATTTAGTAGTATGTAGTGTTATGAATACAAAGCCAGTATGTAGAGAGTAAAAAATAGTTCTTTTCCTCACACTTTACTTTATTTTAATGCCACACATTTACTATAGCACAAATTCTTCCTTTTCTCAATTTGACAACATTGTTATAGAAATATTTGCATTCAAGGGTACAAACCATCCATTAAAAGATTAAAAGTAAAATCGATTTTGGAGGATGAGAACCAAAATGGCCCTCTCTGGTGTATGGGTGTTTCTTTTTCAACTTTCTTTTTCATGTTATACAGCTGGTGAAAATACAAGTAACTATTACTTACATGGACTCTGTTCCTGAGAAGACTGTTTATCAGGTAGACTGGTACTGCTACCACCACTGAAGAATCGACTAACTTTCTGTTGTAATGATGAACTGCTCTCAGTTGATGGTTGTTGTTGTTGTTGTTGTCTTGTAGGCGTCGTGGTTCCAGGACTAGGAACAGGACTCAGTTTACTTGGTGTCAGTGAGTTTGGTGTAACAGAATTGGATCCAACTGGAGGAAACAATTAACATTCAGTATAAGTAACAGACGTGAGAATCAGTAAAATGTAGTTATAGGACAGAGCCCCATGACAAAGTGAGTGTAAAATGTGGCGTACTCAGAGTATTTACACAAGCACTGCAGTGTTTTCTATGGCTGTACTTTCACATGTGTTGCGAGTAAAAGTGCAGAAGAAAACAAAGCAAGCAGTAGTGGACATACATGTATCCCTGAGTACCCATAAATGGCACTCGTGTGTGGTCATGGGGTTCTGTTAATATTATGCATGTGCATCCAAAACAACAAATTTCAATAAAAAGTTATTCTGTGCAATTTCATATACAAGGAACAAATGTAGGGCCTCATTTCATATCATTTGCATACATTACTGCAATAATGTTTTCAGTATTGCACTGCAATGCAAATACCACTAGTATGCTTACACTGCTACAAGTAACCACTGGTTACATGTACATATGTAATAATCACTAAATACAGAATAATGTTTCCACTCATAAAATATTGTAGACTGTGGTGGTAGTAAATACCAATGTATAGGGGGTGGGGTGTACAGGGGGTGGGGGTGGGGGTGTATAGAGGGGTTTGGTGGAAAAATTTTCTGAGGGCCAAAGGTAAGGAAGCCCTGTGGAAGTCTTTCTCAACATTTTCAGTTAGAATTATAAAATTAATAGTTCGTACCTTGTGATGGTGACTTGCCTTCGTCACTTTCTTCTTTGTTAGCTGCCGCAGCCGCCGCTGCTGCTGCAGCTTTCTGCTTGGCTTGGTTCTTCTGTTTGGTTACTAGTGTCTCTAAGTATCTGTACAACAACAACAACAACAACACAGACATTAAAATATTACAAACATGTGACAATGAAGTTTTAAAAGCATTTGTAAGCATCTAATTCTTTTTCTTTTCTTTTTTTCATATCATGACCATGGGAATGTCACATCTCTTCTTTTTACTTTCTTTTTTAATTTAATTTTTTTTATATTTATTATATAAAAAAATGAAAAAAAATGAAATTGCAAAAAACAAAATGTCACATCTCTCAATTATTTCAATGCTGATATAAAACCTTGACATAAACAATTAAAATTCCAACTTTCTGTTCTTAAAGATAAACCAGTTTACCAAACAACAGACATAAACCACCACTATTGACTGGAGCACATGTAAACATAGTCTCGGTTGCCCAGACTCTCGTCTCTAGGGGGTCTGGGAAACACCACGTTATAACTCGTTTGGGGAGTTCTCATGGCAGCGCCCCCAGAGACGAGAGTCTGGATAACCGAGACTAATGTAAATATGGCAACCAGTGGCCAGGATGAGTGACCTCTAGAGGTCAAAAGCAACCAATTACCTCACAATACTGGGTTTACCATCACTATTTTGTAGTCAGGGTAACCAATACTAAATTGCCAGGATGTATGACCTCGAGAGGTCAATATCAGACTATTACCTCACAATTTTGGGTTTACATACCATCACTATTTAGCGACTGATAAGTGTAGTCATAGTAACCAGTACTAAAAAATACCAGGATGCATGACCTCCAGAGGTCAATATTGCAATTAGTCAATACTTACACTTGATAATTCTGTTCATCTGAATCTGCATATATATCTAATTCTTCTAGGATACAGTCTATGTCTTTACGATTGGTTTCTAATTGTCTCATTAGGGTTTCTCTCTGTCAACATAAAACAAAATTCAATATGAGGTTGAATTTGTCAGACTTTGTTGCAAATCGTGTTGAAAAGTAAGCGTACAAACAGTCAAATAAATTCAAAATATTAAATAAATATTAAATACATCAAATTAAAATATTAAATAAATTCCAAATCATCAGATTTTTAAGGGTAAGAGAATTTGAATGTTAATCTGCACTAGTTGTAACTGGTGTATTGTTTTAGTTATCAGGCAACCAACTATATATTTATTGTAATTTGTTAACAGTATTGAAATAATCCCAGAGTATGGTAATGTATTTGTGTTGCTGTACACATACATTGTAGCATGATGCAATCAATGTATCCAATCAAATTGATTTTTGGGTCCGCACCCAAAAATCAGTACCCCCAATGAATCATGATTGCAACTTATTACTATAGTACTAATGGATAAAACCAACATCTAATTGATATGTACGATGTCTAATTGTTGGTACATACAATTTAACAATTTTCAGTGAATATATTGTTGTTGTCTGATTGAAAATATATACCCCAGTTACAGCTACAAATGTAGTATATTAAAAGTGCAATGAGAAGCCAGAGAAAATATACATGGTACGTTTCGGACAGTGTCGTACAGAGATGTGTGGTTTACGACGTCCAATGATGTACATGTATATAGCACATCTTGATTCAATTTTCATTGCTCTATAATGAGACAATGTATACATATGTACAATCATATTTATATAGATATAAAATGTGAAATGTCCTGGTTGACTTACTTGTAATATAAGGAATGGTACATTAAAGAACTGGTGTAGAAATTTTAATCCAAAACCGTTCTTCATTGAGGATTCTGCAAAACGTACTATTGTCGAACCAACAGGTCTGTTGTAGACAATACATACAAGTGAGTAAACCACCATGTCAGGAAGTGACTTCATAATTCATATACCCATAAAATGAATAGTTGGTATTACACCAAAAACCAACTTGAACAAAAAATATGGAATTTATACACTGGTCATTCTACATGACTGCAATGCATGTCTACGTCACTGATTCTGCTGTGTTCAAAACATGAGTCAAAGCATTCAAAATTGCTATTACTTTCCCTGATTTTTCTTTTGATATAACTGGTCCTGGTATAATTATGTTATTCCCCAATATTTTACTTCATTCACTGCATCAGCCAGGAAATACTTGTGACCTAAGGGTTGTTACTACTCGTCTAGAGACTCGTAGTGACAAAGCCCCTTTAAGTCACGTATTTTCCTTGGCTGAATACAGAAAAATATTGGGTAGTAATATCTAACTATAAGTACACTCTTTGTACTATCTACTGACAATATATATCTCATATTTTTACAGCACACATATGGGAAAACCAGTGACCTTTGACCCACACAAAGAACTGCATCGAGTACAAAACATGACAATTTTCACTTTGTGATGAGCTGTCCCAACTTGTCACAGTAGCAATATCAGAAATCTATGATAAGAAAGAGTTGTAATGTTTATACTACACACAATCACTGAACCACATACCTTTCAAAGTGTTCTACAAAGTACTTAATTTCATCTCGGCTCACAACTCGGTGTTCACCCATGTCTGCAAAGTTAGCTAACACTAATACTGGAATGTGATTTGGGATCTTAGGAAGCTCTCGCTGTATATAGTCATATGTCCTACAAAACAAACAAACACATAAATAAATAAGTAGATATTTAAATAAAGTACAACTCTACCCTGAAATTCTGTCTATCATGAACCACTTACTGAGAGGCGCCGTGTCCCCTCAAAAAAATTGGGTTAGAAATGGCTGGTTTGTGATAAAATAATAAATAATAAACACACACATTTTTAAACTCTTGGTCAGGTAGATATCTAAGTTTGTCTTGTAATTTGTTCTATTTATAGTTAGGGCTGTCTCACTCTACTTGAGGGTAACAATCACACTGTACAAACAAGGAACATCACCCTCCATGATGTAGCTGACACCTCTCTGTACGAATACAACATTCCATGTCACAGTTTAACTGTAAGGTAACCAGGATATACATGTATACATGTATACAACATGGTGCAAACAAGGTTAATTTCACCCGCCGTGATTTATCTCACACCCCTTTGTAAAATAGAACATTCTCATCTCTGGATAGTCTGAGAGTTACAAGATTCAATACTTCCCAACAATAAATATTTCCCAAGTTTCAACAGACTAAGATTTGGCCATATAAATATTAGTCTGTAAGACACAGACATTCGTGCCACGCTATCAGCCAGCACTCATCATGGTTAAGAAGACTGATAGGGCTGAACAACACCATGTATCATAGAGTCTAATATATCATCCACTGAAAATGTTTATATGAGGAAAATATTTCATTTGGATGCTTTTAAGTTTTTTGGATCATGTGCTGTTACACGATAAATCACCTAATAATTAATAATTCAAATCTTTTCAAAAAGACCATATTTATAATAATCCATAATCCATCACAAGCTCTCTAATAAATAGAAAGACCTTTAGGGAATCATTACATATTCATATCGATAAAATGTTCCCAATAATACTACATGTAGGTCGTATTTTATCTCAATATGTTCTACTTATGAAAAAAAAAAGAAGCAATTATCAAATTGACATCAGAATGTGTGCAATAGCTGCTTGACACCAAAATAGAACACAATGGCATTTTCAATCAGAACAACCTTTTCAAATGTGACATTTTGGATGTTTTTAAATGATTAAATTGCAAAAAAAAAAAAAGAAGAAGAAGAGAAATGGGAGCTAACCACTGCTTAGTGATGTCCATCATCATCACTACACCATGTGTTCCTTTGTATACGTCTAAAAACTCAGCATCCAGGCATGGTTCGCGTGAATTAGCTTTGGCGTCTGGATCATTTTCTACTTTTAATCCGTCATGCTTTTTCCTGCTTTTTCCTTTATCAACGACATCCCATACTTCAACTTTTACTATGTCATCAGTATCTGAAAGGAAAACATAAATGCCAGTATCAAAAACTGTATCTTTTTAAGTTATCGATTCCCACTTCACACCAGGAGGGTCATCCATTTTATTTTTGAGTTTCTCATTATATTACATGTACCTCCGATTGGAGTTTCCCATCATATTACATGTACATACCTCTGATTGGAGTTTCCCATCATATTACATGTACATACCTCCGATTGGAGTTTCCCATCATATTACATGTACATACCTCCGATTGGAGTTTCCCATCATATTACATGTACATACCTCCTCTCATGTATGTACTTCTAAATGACAGTTCTGTTGGTCAATTAAATTTTTTTAAACTAAAAAGGTATGTGTATGTGTGTGTACATGTTAGTGATGCTTTCAGTTAGTAATTCTACATGTATTTTCAACAATCTGGATGCCTTAGAAATGAACAAATTAAAGTCAGAGGGAAATGATGAGTCATTTAAACAGGTCCCAAATTTCAGCAAATAAATTATCATTTTTGAACAGATACAATGTACATGTATGCACTTGTGCTATTGTTATATTACCATCACTGGCGTTATATTTTTTTCAGGTCCAGTCATTGAAAGCATCAATTTTTTTCCCCTTTCACTGAATCAAAGAAACATAGGGCCAGTTGTGGTCACGAGAAACATAGTAAAAACAACTACATTGTACCAGTAACTCTGAAGTAAAGCACTTTCTCTATGTGCTACACTTGTTTATATCATTCATATTACAACCAGTAACACTGAAGTAAAGCACTTCTCTATGTGCTACATGTACACTTGTTTATAGCATTCATATAACAACCACTAACACTGAAGTAAAGCACTTCTCTATGTGCTACACTTGTTTATAGCATTCATATTACAACCAGTAACACTGAAGTAAAGCACTTCTCTATATGCTACATGTACACTTGTTTATAACATTCATATTACAACCACTAACACTGAAGTAAAGCACTTCTCTATGTGCTACACATGTTTATAGCATTCATATTGCAATAGTGCAGCAGCTAACAAGAATATTGTGCACTTTTGGTTAAAAGAATGAAACTTGGCACAGTTAGTCATTGACCCATATTGAACATTTTCAGATATGGATCCAAGTAAGCAGCGCCCTCTAGTGGCCATGAGTGGAAAGATTAGTTTTTCTTGCGATAATTAACAAACTAGTACAAAATACCTACTAACAAAATGAATTTTGTGTTATTTTGTCATAAATATTGATATTCCAAAGCATTTCTGTGATTTTGTTCACATTTTCCCTTAGAAATGGGTGTGTAACATTGTGTGCATGTTCAAAGAGTCAATCTCTTTTCACTTAGTTTGATTCTATCATGGTCAATGTCTGAAAGCATCTACACAAATCTTGTACATTCACATTTGGTCTACTAGTATTGATCCTGCACTTCTATTTGTCGTAGATTAAGCAAGATTCACTTCAAGTAAGTCAAGCTACCTAATCAAGTTAGGCAGTAGCCAGCTAGACATAGAATCAATTGTATTGCTAGTAGTAGTAGCAGACATGTCAAAAGCATACAAGCTTGTAGATACATCAGAGCCAGGTCCTTCTGGACAAATTAGCCATGAAATAAATTGGCAAATGTGCATTCTTTGCCAGACTCTAACTAGTGAACCATTACAGTGCCCTGCAAACTCAAAAAGAAAAGACTTTGGTGCAGGATATAAGTATGTTGCAGAAAATCTCATTCAGTTTCATGAACTGAATGCATTACCCTTAGAAGTAGATATGGAGAAGCTAGACACAGGTTCAGGAATTGAAGATACCTTTAGGGAGAACAAAGCAGCTTGGCACAAAACCTGTAGAAATAAAATTAGTACCATGCATTTAGAAAGAGTGCGCAAAAGGAAAGCAGAAAAATCACAAGATTCAAGCCCTGTAAAAACCAGAAAAGCTCGTTCTGTATGTAAACAGAAAGAAGGTGCTTCAGATATATGCATATTCTGTGATAGTGTTGCTGGTCTAGCTGGTCTTCATAAGGCATCTACATTTGAACTCGATTTTAAAGTGAGGAAATGTGCAACAGAACTCAATGATACAAAATTATTGTCAAAGCTTGCAGGTGGAGATATGGTTGCTATTGATGCCCAATATCATGTAAACTGTTTGGCAAAGTTATACAAACGAGCACAATTACTAGAAAAGAACACTAAAGAGAGACAAAGTGAGGGTGCTTTACACGGTATAGTATTTGCAGAATTGGTTTCTCACTTGGAAACTTTTCGTGACTCCAAAGAAACAAGACCAGTATTTTACATGGCAGATATAAAGAACCTGTACGCATCAAGATTACAGGAACTTGGTGTTGAAAATGTCAAAGTGCACACTACACGACTTAAAAATCGAGTTCTGGCAGCAATTACCGATCTCAAAGCTTATAATCAAGGAAGGCAAATCTTACTTGCATTCGACCATGATGTAGGGGAAGCACTCAAACAAGTATGTGATCAAGACTATGACAGTGAGGCACTAGCCTTGGCCAAAGCTGCCAAACTTGTTCGTCGAGATATATTCAACACAAAGCAGGAATTTAATGGACAATTTCTTGAAGACAGTCAAGAAAAAGCTGTGCCTGCATCTCTCAATGCTCTCATAAGTATGATTCTAGATGGACCAAATATCAAGGAACAGGCAGTTGAAATGAAACCAAAGTCTCATGCATCTCAAGCTATATCACAGCTGATTGTGTTCAATAGCGTGAAATCAAGGTACATTCAGTCTCCTTCTTCTACAATGTCAACTCGTCACAGTAGAGACAAGGAAACACCAGTACCAATATATCTTGCATTGAAGATCCATGCTGAAACAAGGAAGCGTGGTCTAGTTGATACTCTCCATGGCATGGGTTTGTGTATCTCCTATGATCGCCTCCTTTCAATCTCTACAGACATTGGAAACAAAGTATGTGAAATGTATGAAGAGGAAAAGGTGGTATGTCCTCCAAAGCTGAAAAAACAGCTGTTCACAACAGCAGCTGTAGATAACATAGACCACAACCCAAGTTCTGCTACAGCAAAGGACTCATTTCATGGTACTAGCATTTCCATGATGCAGCACCCTACTTTAGAAACACAGGGTGTACCACGTGATGTCCCAGTACTGGATGTATCTGGAAATGAATATAAAAGTACTTCAATTGCACCAATGCCCATGTCATACATAAATGTTCCACCAGCTCCTCCAACTAGAAAGGATCTATTAGTGCCACAAGGAATTGGACCAATAAAACCCAATACACCTCTTTTTCCAGAGGTGCTAGAAAAAGAGTATGAGTGGTTACACCATCTGAGACAGCTTATCAATAAAACAGAGCTTAGCAAGGATGACTTCATCTCATGGTCTGCATATTGGGCATCAATGCAGCCACCAATGAATGACCCTACAACAATTGTAGCTCTTATGCCACTGTTTCAGGAATGTGCACACTCAGTTGCCATGATCCAACATGCCATGAACACTGTAAAGGCTGCAGTACATTACCTAAACCCTGAGCAGGTACCAGTGGTAGTAATGGACCAGCCTCTGTTTGCTATTGGTAAAACAATCCAATGGAACTTTCCTATCACTCATGGTGAAGACAAATTTGTCATAATGTTTGGTGCACTACACATTGAAATGGCAGCATTCAAAGTTTTGGGGGACTGGCTTGAAGGTAGTGGTTGGACAACAGCACTTTGTACTGCTGGTGTCACTTCAAGTGGTACAGCTGACTCCATGATAAAGGCTGCACATCTTACTAAAACAAGACATGCTCATCAACTCACAGCAGCCACTCTCTTTATTCTGCAGCACCAAGCATACGACACATACATGAACATGGTTCCAGAAAATCCTTTGGAGTTCACAGCATGGTGTGATAAAATGTCAATTGAACAACCTCAATTTCAGTTTTGGTCACTTGTCCTTCAACTGGAACTCTGCATTCTCAGGTTGGTTGGGTCTATCCGAGAAGCGAACTTCTCAAGGTACTTGGAATCTCTGGCCAAATTGATGCCATGGATATTTAGCCTTGATCACATAAATTATGCTCGGTGGCTCTCTGTTCACATAAGAGACTTATGCGCCTTACCAGAGAGCCATCCCTCAGTGTATCAGGCATTTTGTAGTGGAGGATTTGTTGCACGCAAATCTAAACGCCCATTCTCTGCCATGGCACTTGATCAGGCACATGAACAATCTAATGCGCTAGTGAAAGGGGATGGGGGTGCAGTTGGACTGACAGAAAACCCATCAGCTCTCAGACGATGGATGGTTTCAGGACCTGAGGTATCCAGAATGATACAGGAGTTTGAAGAGAACAGAGGTACCAAGGAAAGTAGTCTGGTACATCATGAGCAATCCCTAGGCGTGCAAAAGTCCTTTGGCAAAGATGTCTCATCACTTGTCATGGTCTTCAATGAAATGGGAAACCCTTTTCAGGAGGACAGTGGTGATCTCCTTGCATTAGACACCAAGGATATTATGGATCCTGAAGTTGTAAAGACTGTTAGAGAAGTATATAAGAGGGGACAAGAACAATATGACCTCTTTGTCAAAGAGAGGTTCATAGATCGAACCAAAACTATACAAGAACCAATAAAAAAGAACAAAATGTCATTGTTCTCAAAAAAGAAGACAACAGTGAAACAAAAAGCCCAGGTCACAACTTTAAAAGAAGACTGTGCTTTGTTCTCCAGACTGTACATTGCATGCCAGTCTCGAGATGGTAACCTTGAAGAGTTTTTCAAGCATGAAAACCAGCCATGGCCTCCTTCTTTGGCAAGACAGGATGAAATGAGAACTGGGAACAAAGCTCTTCTTCTGACTGAACTCGAAGCCCTCACACAAACTCGAGTCGCAGCACCCAATGTTACTGCAATGGTTTTGGATGGTGCTATGATTGTCCAGATGCTGTCTCCAGGTACTACAAAGACATTCCAGGAGTACAGTGACACAGTGTTCAAGCCATACATCTTGTTGAATTTAGATCATGTGGATAGGCTTGATATAGTATGGGATGTGTATTTTGCTGACAGCCTGAAGGCAGCTACAAGAGAGAAACGTGGTAAAGGTGCAAGAAGGAGAGTAAGTCCATCATCAAATATACCAAGTAACTGGCAAAGCTTCTTGCGTGACAATGATAACAAAACTGAGCTCTTTAGGTTACTGTCAGAACAAATGACCTCAACTGAAGTAGATGGGAAGGAACTGTACAGCACTTTTGGGAATGAAGTTCTCTGTACACCTGCTAGACTGGACAAAGGTCGCATAGAGCCATGTTCTCATGAAGAGGCAGATACACGTTTGGCTCTCCATCTATGTGATGCAGCAGAAAATGGGCACCAGAATATTATGGTCAGAACAGTTGACACAGATGTTGTTGTCATTATTGTATCAAATTTGCATTTAATTCCAGTGGCTAAGGTGTGGATATCTTTTGGTGTTGGCAGACACTATAGGTACATCGCAGCTCATGAAATTGCAAACTCTCTGGGCCCGCATAAAGCGAAAACATTATCCATATTCCATGCACTGACTGGTTGTGATGTGACATCGTTTTTTTGTGGGAAAGGCAAGAAGTCAACCTGGGATACATGGCAGGTATTTCCAGAAGTCACAGATGCATTTCTCACTCTAGCAGAGGCTCCAGAACAAGTGCCTGACAATTGCATGTCACTAATTGAACGGTTTGTGATTCTTTGGTATGATCGAACCAGTGGAATGCATAACGTTAATGAGGCAAGGCAACATCTGTTCTCCAGAAAATCACGAGCTCTCGAGAATATTCCCCCTACACAAGCAGCCCTCCAACAGCATGTACTAAGAGCAACCTACCAAGGGGGACATGTTTGGGGTCAGGCCTTGCAAAGAGATCCTAAATTACCAAGTCCAATGGATTGGGGTTGGACAAAAAAAGATGATTCACCATGGAAACCAAAGTGGACAACTCTTGGTCAAGCACACGAAATGTGCTATGAGCTGATTCACTGCAACTGTAAAAAGGCATGCAGGGGCCTTTGCAGATGCTATAAGGCTAGTCTCAACTGCACTGCTCTCTGTTACTGTGAAGGAAACTGCCACCAGGACTGACTGGGTATTTGTAATGGAACACTTGCATGTTACAATTAACAGTATATATCAATGATTTAAGATATTTTTGTCCCTGATTTCTGATATATGGAAATAGCAGTGAGTGGTTAACATGATAGAATTAGCTATTTTCCACAGCAAATGTTACACATTTTCGTAAAATATGTCAATAATGTTGCAAAACAATGTTGTTGTTCATTGCTTATGTTGATAAAACAAGTTTCTGACATAAATTCCCAATTTTGGTGAAAATATGGTCATACTGGATGAATTTATTAGCCCATATTTGAAGGAAATGCATGGTTTACTGAAATTTCCGTTTCTGGCCACTAGAGGGCGCTGATTTTTTTGGATCCATATCTGAAAGTGATCAGTATAGTTCAAAGTATATATGTGGCAAGTTTCATGCTTTTAACCCAAAGTGCACGATTTGGCCAAAATCGTGGGTTAACTGCTGCACTACAATGAGTAACACTGAAGTAAAGCACTTTCTCTACAATGTATGTGCTAAACTCGTTTATAGCATAAAATAAAGTGTAAAATTATACTGTTTCAATTGGTTTATTTACATGTACAAGCCTAGAGCATGTGGCCTTTCTAATGTGGTCAATTAGCAAATGAAACCGTATACTTTTACACTTGATATGGATTCTATAAACGAGTGTGGTACATACGGAAAACACTTTACAATGTACTTTGGTGTTACGGGTTGTAAAACTTGTTGCCCTCATGTACCAGTATCATATCAAAATCTATACCTTATCTATTTCAACCTACCACCCATATGCTATTTATTCATATTTACCAATATGGTAGCTGATCTGATTTCTGTTCATGTCAAAAACAACAATGTAAATCTGCTTAAGCCTTTATACCTGGATTTAACAACTTCATCACAGCAGTAAATATATATATATAATATATATAATATTGAAAATAGTCAATATTGAACAAATATTACAAAACAGTTTATTGTTGCAAAACAAAACAGCCTCCCTGCATGAAATGCTCAGAGACCAGACAATACACAGGTGAATGAAATCAGTTAATAACATAGTTTTCTCTCTAAACATCCAAGCACACTTTTGACAAAATGAAAATTAAACCCAAAACACATTATTTTATGATTATATATATATATATATAATATATATGATATCACAACGACCATGTGGCCAGTGATGCTCTTCAACTGGCAATTACATACATGTACAGGCCAGAATACAAAACTGTCACTTTTTTTTCAAAACACATCTAGGTCATTCTATGTACTATATGTACATGTATGTTAATATAACAAATTACATGTAATTGAATCAATATTAATTACACTACAGATCTCACATTGCTTTTTACTTCTGAAATAATGATACAATTCTCTATCGTGTTCTAGATACCCCTACACATTAAAAACAAACAGTTTATTGAAAGATATTCAGTAATTACAGAACATCAGAGTTGACACAAACTATTTACATTTTGTATCAATTCTTTTTTTTAAAATAATAAACTGTATTATTCAGATTGAATGGTTATGACAACAGCCAATATTAATGACACATTCCTACATAAACTATCCCTGAATAGGAACATTCATGCAGGTATACTGGAAATTCACAATAGCACACAGATTTCCAAACACCCATGTTTATATTTGTTGGGGTCAAAGGTCAACTTCCTATTGTGCATGTACTTTAGAATATGGATTTTTACACTGAGTGAAAGCAAATGGTGATTAATCAATAAGATGGGAATAGGTGTATGAGTGTTTTTGCTAAGGTTTGTAAATAACATAGGGTTAAAGCTTGTAAAACTATAGATTTCAATACCTTGTATAATAATTTTTGTGGGGAACCCAATTAATCGAGGACGAGAACTCGGAGAAGCCTGAGGGCCCTAGGGGTATATCTGATATCTGATCAAGTACCCAAGTTACAGAGGGGGTGGGATACCTGGGGGCGGTACCAGTGGCCAGCTCTACTAGACGTAGTAGGGGTATGTGGTCAATACTGCCAACGCCAGACCCAATTTAGACCCATTTTGACCAAAAACTAATAGTAATACCCCATTTTAGACCATTATACAGTTTGTACATGTTTCTTGAATATCAATTAGACCAAAATACATTTAAATTAGTACATATGTAGTTCCATATTAAGGAAATGATGGCTCCATAAAATGTAGTTTTCACTTAAGATTGTATTGTTTTACCTTCAGGAGGCAACATTTTGGGGTAATTAATAACACAGGTATGATTTGGCAAAGGACAATGGGACCACATTTTAGATTCTTCAGCTCAAAAAAAAAACAGACCCCAATTTAGACACAAAGGGCTAGAAAATGCATTTCAAAGGGTGACACATACTACATGTACATGTAGTCAAATGGAGGGAGAAGCCCACCCCCACCCCACCCCAACCCTGTGGTATAATCTCATAATTGTATTGATATCAATTGGTACCATGCACAGTAGTCTAATTTTGTTGGGAACCCTGGTAAAATTAGATATCTTGGGAACAATGGTAGATTTTACACTCACACGACCCTTACCAAAAACATGGGTATTCCTATATTTTGCTCTCAGTATATAACTTATCAAACGCAATGTCTGCTAACACTATAGAGGGATCGTTAGGTTCAGTAATTCAAATCTATACTTTTCAAAGAATGAGCCTAATTTACACAATACCAAAGCACTGCAGTACAGGCAAAAAAAAAAAACTTTTGACAAGATGATCTCTTCAAAAATGCAATTAAAAGACCCAGTTCAGATTAGACTACATAGTAAGGCTGAAATCTGGCAAAAATATACATTTCAATACCATGTACAATAATTTTTATGTGAAGCCTGCATAACAGAGGAAGGGAGGGGATACTACCCAAGTACCCAAGTAAATGTACGAAAGGAGATGAAAGTATCTCAATTCACAGTGTTTTATTATCTTACTTATTCATTCTTACATCTCTGCCATCAAAACACTTACTTTTATAATTCCATTGTATACTAGCCACTTGAATTTCTTGTGTTGCGATGTAATCTTCTATAAACTTCTGTCCTTGTAATCTGTGAAACAATGTTGTTTTGCCTGTATTTCTATCTCCTTTGATGATGATTTTCACTGCAGACAAAACAAAACACAATGATCTCAGTAAGATGCTATAAATATCAGGTTGACGTTTCAACAAAGTAAAATTGTAATGAGTTGTTTGGCAGCTTATCAAGGTATCTAGGGGTGATTTGACAGGTCAAGGACATCAAGGTGTCATCAATAGTCCAGCCAGGCTGTAATGTGACAACAGTTTAGCTAATGATGACAAATATTTTATATTATTAGACAAACCTGAAGGACACTGAACAATTTTACACAGGATGGAGCTGTTTTGAAACAACTGGTCACAAAATTCAGAATTTCTATCATTATATTATATTTGACGTTATAAGAGTGGTTGAGTGAACAACACAAAGTTATGACCAAATGTTGTGATGTCTTGCCAGATACATGTACATGTATGGATTTTGTACAAGCTTTGTATTGGCTAATGTAATTTTTAAGATTTTAGAAGTTACAGTACATGTAGCTATACATTATTATACCCTCTGAGAACATCTATCTTGTGATGATGATGATCAATGACTATGATGATGAAGGAGGTGATGATGATGGTGATGATGACAATGACAATGATGATGATGATGATGATGATGATGATGATGATGATGACAACAACGATGATGGTGATTATGATGATGATGATGATTATGATGATCAGTGTGGCCTCTAACTTCTAAGCCAATTTGACACACCACTGATGCACACGATTTTTAATGACGCACCACAATTTGGTGTTCCCCTACATGTACAAAATGTATCTCTTACTACATGGATGTGGTGACTCAAAGAAAATCCCAGTTTTTATTATTTTGACAATGATGACGACGCCGACGCCGACGACAACGATCAGATGGAGATAATGATGACCATGATCATGATCACAACAACAATGCTGCTGCTGCTGATTATGATGATTATGATTATGATTATGATTTTAGAATTTGACCACCTCTAGGCATGCCATGAAAGTAAATGATCATTTGATATGTTGGTTGACACCATAACTTTGACTCCATGTCATGTGCTACCCATACATGCATTACAAGTACTTTAGGCATATATCAGAAGTTGAAAATGTTATCCATCTCTGAGTCCTCATTAAAATTGTCTAGGGCTAATACTAATAATGTAATAAAAATGTTTTGGGTTTTTTAAACTTCTGATAGTCAATGTCAATGACAATCATCATTAGATGTTTTTCCCAAATATTTTTCCGTGTTCAGCCATGGAATATATGAGTGACCTAAGGGACAATTGTCACTATGATATGAGTCGCTAGGTTAGTGACAACCTTTAGGTCATGAGTATTTTCCAGCTGAATGAAGAAAAATATTGGGAAGTAATATATACAAAACGTAATTATACCATTGCCAGTAATCTTTTTTTTTTAAACCAGAGAAAATAAAGGCAATTTTGAGCGTTTTGACTCATGCTTCGAACACAGCAAGCAGAACCAATGACACAGATACACGTTGTCGTGATGTAGAAAGACCAGAGTATGTATTCTATATTTTTTTGTTGAACCTGGCTATTGTACTATGACATACAAACAGTAGTAGTCTGGAACATCTGACTACAGGTCCTGGGCTAATGATTTTTATATATTACTGAAAACTTAATGAAAACACAGAAATAAATTTTTTTACTTACATGTATGACAGAGAAAGTTAAATCAAGCAAGTAATTATTTTAAAAACATAAAACTTAAAGAGTTATTAATATTTGGGGATACTGAAATTAAAATGCTGAAATACATATGTATTCAACAGTATTTCTACCAGTACCAATGCAGACAGACGTCACTTGTGATAACTACTAAAATATCTTTAGACCTGACAAATACTTCACTAATTCTGGTCAATATCATATTTTAAACATCACTGTATGTACGTTTTAGTTATTTTACTTTGTTATAGTTTAACTTAGCTTCGTTAAGCTCAACTTGTTTGGTCATTCGTCCATAGCCAGACAGAGTAATGTACAATATAACACGTAGTACATTTTTATTTATGGCCCAAGATACACAAATCAAAGATTTAGTATGTGTTGACTATAAAACGTAAGATCTGTAGCTAGATAACTCGTTCTTCCAAACTACTGTCGGAATTGCGAATTTGTAAATGCTTGACGACTTCCTTTGATTTGAAGTCAGAATTACTGCAAACCAAAAACTCGTAAATCACATTTCAACTGATGCAGATACTGAGATTGAAAAATGAATCGTCAAAACTTACTATTATATTGAACGCCTTTGGCAAATTTCTTTTGCAAATTTTGTCCCATTGCTTGCATACCACAAGGGACAGTGCCTTTATTTTGGGCATCTGTCCCTACCAGTTTCTTCAACGCAGAGAACATGGCTGAATACGAGTCCCGTCTGTTTACTTCCGCCCTACATGAAAATCAAAGACAGTCTGTCGAAGACGTGACAGCCAAGCAAAACGTCACCATGTCCACGATCACGATGTAAAATTGGATATGCAAGGTTCCCACAAGTTTTGTTATGTTGTCTTGATATTTCTCAATACTCCTACGATCTGGAGGATGTGTAAATTGACAGGTTACTGACGAATATTCAAAAGAAATGCAAGTTTTGGTGAAATAGAATCCGCAACAACGAAGGTGACCTGCAACACCTGACTTATGGTCAGTATTCAAGGGCAAGATGATATGAAAAATATAGCGCACAAAATTTCGAACAAATAATGGCATATTTTTCATCATTTTCTGTCTCACTTCTTACAAATTTATTGAATCTTTCGTTAATGTCTTATTAAGGGTGAAAGACATTCAAATATTGATGAATACGAAATGCCACATTGACCAATGCGGAGTAATATCATAAAATGAAGAAATCAGGTTAAGGTCGCCAATGGCACTTCTTATGACCCGGAAGGGAAACTGTAGCCAGCTGTTATTCACAAGCACATGTGCGTTTCGAAGTCGCCCCAATGATAGCGGTTAGCGGCGATTTCTTCACCGATGATGAATTTCACAGGTCATCTGACAAGATTAGGTCGTTATCTACTTAGATCCAGAAGACCTACATGTAGCAAAATACGGTTTGCCAGCGATCATGGTAAATGACACTTGTTCGTCAGTAAACTTACGTGTGCCGTGCCACATAACAACACATTGTTACCGTACAGTGTGGGCTGTGCTATAAATAAACCGTTTTGCAATCAAAACCTGACGTTTGTAATCGGATTTATGGATATTCTCACGTATGCCACAACTGCATATATTGAAAGAGGAACTGTGTATTGATCAACATGACCTGTTTTTAATTTCAGAATGTTATATATATAAATTACAATATTTTACTTCTTAGTTCTGTGATGGCCAACTCCAATGGCTATGGAACAAAATTTGCTAAAAACAGACTATATTAATTAAAGGAATATTTATCTCCTCTTTATACACATCACTTCAGGGTTGGATGCATTTTTTTTGTCTTTGCATCGATAGTGTACTATTTGGCCAGGTTTACTTTGTGTTTAGTATTTAAAATAATGTAAAATTCTAAATTTATAATATTAAATTATTAATATATCAATCCAGATAAAAGAATGTATTTTGGTATATTTCTCAGCCGTGAAGAATTTTACACAAAATTTGTGTTAAAATCTGTAACTATCAGTGATATTAGTTGGTAATATTAGCCTGGAACTAATTTTTTTTTAAACACTTTTTTTTTTTTTTCATTCTGTGTTGCTAAACACAAACCCTGGGCTGATAAAAAGCTAAAAAAAAATATAAAAACTCAAAGCTCAAAATTCAAGAAACTAATGACAATTGTTGCAGCTACTAATCTTCATGCTCCATTTGATGCATGAGTTGATCACCCTTTGGTCAGAATAAATTATGGTATTAGTAAGTTACTATTGCACTAAGAAAAGATATGTCTTTTTCATTTATTCTCATCCATCAACAGTAAATAGTTTTTGTCAGCGAAGTCACACCTGTGGAGAACTAAGATCGTCACACATTGATAATACAGTTGTACTGTATGGCTGGGTGCAGCACAAAAGATTTAATTTTATGACGACATTGAAAGATGTGTATGGTGTCACACAGGTTATTGTGCCTCAGGATAAGGTATGTTGGTATAACTTCTTTTTTTTTTCTTTTCTTTTTTTTGGTGGGGGGGGGGGTTTATTTCAAAATGTAAATTTCCTCATTAAAGGGGAACACTACATGTACTCCATTACAGACATTTTCATAAACTTTGGGTTCTGAAGGAGTTATTTCATAAATTTACATCATCTACATACGCATGAGTTCAGAGAAATGCAATTTGAATTTCTTTCTTATTTTGGGGATGTATACTGTCAGTTCCACATCACCTCACATGCATATGCAATAGATGAACAATGAATATTAATGCTGTTGTCACTGAAGGTAATAAGCTCTGAGGAGTCATGAAATAATTCGAAAGAACCCAATGTTTATGAAAAATGAAATTTCTTGGAGTGGTGGTCCCCTTTAATGATTCTAGTGCGTGTATTTTGATGAAATACAGTAGTAAATGGTATGCGTAGGGGTGAACAGGAGGTGAATGTCATT
This sequence comes from Glandiceps talaboti, assembly GCF_964340395.1. NCBI lineage: Eukaryota > Metazoa > Hemichordata > Enteropneusta > Spengelidae > Glandiceps > Glandiceps talaboti. The sequence continues at coordinate 17,952,319 of NC_135558.1, read as the reverse complement.
GTCTGGTTGATAATTCAATGTGGTTGTTGAATGTGATTTGTAAGATGAATTGCAGTGTTTAGGTGTCAACAATGAGGTCTGTGTTTTTATCAAAAATGTAAATTTCATTGTTAATAATTTCTGGTATTCTGGACATGGTTGAGATGAAATGGAATGAGTAGGGTAAATATGTTAGGTGACTGAAGGGTCGGATCAATGCAATAAGGAGTTGAAACCTGCAGTTACTGCAACTGGGACATTTTTTTCAATCAAATAACCAAAGATATATTCACAAAAAATTAGACATTGTATCTGTTAATTAGTGGTCAATATGATCTGTCGGTAGCGTAGTGGCAAGTTTAAATTTTGAGTGAAAGTTTGGTTTTGAATCTGTCACTATGTCAGAAGTGTTACTGTGTAGTACATATAACTGGAGTATCATTTTTCGATCAGACGACCATAATATATTCACTGAAAATTGTTAGAATACTGATAATTAGACATTACACATGTTAATCAGTGGCTGATATTACCCATCAGCAGTTCAGAATACAGGTTGAAAATTGTCACCTGTTGAGGGCGCTGATTTTTGGGTGCAGACCTGAAAATCTATTTGGTTTGATTTATTGTGCATACAGCTATAAAAATTACATTTATCAACAGGGGATGCAATATTTTTTACGGTGTACAATATTACAAGTACGTTATTATACTTTAAAAAATATGTTTTAAAAAAAGATTTCCCTTTGCAGCTAGTGCAGTTTGTTGGTCGACAATAATGAAGGTGGTGTTTTGATCAAAATGAACATTTCATCATTAATGATTTATAATGTATTGTGTTGAGATGAACTTTTATATAAATAGTAAATGAGAGTGAGTGGGGGTGGGGGTGAACAACTGTAAGAGGTGAACGGAGTGTGACAATGAGGGGGGGGGTGATTCTAATGTGTGGGTACAATCTATGGGGGTGAATGTTATTGTGGGTTTATTGGTAAAAGGATTGTGAACACAGTGTGATGTAATGCATGAACTTTATATGAAAAAAAATATATTGTAGTCGGCGCTGGCCTACATTGTTGAATGTTAGCAAAATGTGAATGGTAATTGTGATTTGTGTCAGGCTATATTTACCCCACATAGAACATCCACTCACTTGTCACATATGCAGCAACATTTCACATCAAACTGCAAACAGCTGTAAACATCAATGAACCAAACAAAATCATAATTTCATTCAATTTACAAACATCACAAAATTTACTTCAGAAATTATCTGTGATTTCAAAATTTTAATACAATTAAATTTAATGTCTTAGTGCATTTATCAACTAATCTAACAATTTCCTATGTATGTGAAAATAATAATTACTTCCACAGATATAAAGAAATATGAAATGAATTCATCTTTTCTATTATAGGATCCTGAAAATCCAGCATCATTGTTATCTAATATTAGAATGGAATCTGTTGTCAAGGTTACAGGAAGAGTGAAACCAAGACCATCTGATCAAATCAATGAAGTGAGAGTTGTTTGAAATCATGTTCAAAAAAATGTATTCTTGTATTTCATTGGGGGGGGCATGAGGACTGATGATGGGGGGGGGGGGGGTAATGTAAGGAGGAGGAAAACAATGATGCATAATTTAAATTCTTCACTTTGAACTGATGTCAAAGGTGATGATTCTACAACTACTGAGTTTTCCGTAACCATGGTAACAAGAATCATAATTCATAATTTCAAAATTTGAAATGTAAAAGTGTACTTTTACATTTTAATACATCAACTCAAAATTGTAGAAAATTTACAGATATGTCAAATTCACGAAGACATTGAAAATATTTGTTTCAATCATGTTAGATAAGGATAAGATCCTATAGAGTCAGTCAGACTGTTTTGTTGTAGCCAGTAAACACGAAAATGGTTTCATTTTGTTTTGTTCATTTTTTTCCTACAATTCAGAGAATGCCGACTGGTGAAATTGAAGTGATTGCCGAGGACATAGAAGTATTAAATGAATGCAAAGAAGATTTAGCATACCAACCTAAAGACTATAACAAGGTAGATATATGCAGAGAGTCTTAGTTATAATTATGTACGTTGTATGAGTACATAACTACAGCAGTGGAAATCAATGTTTATGCTTTCTAAATAGACATAAACTAAAAGTATTGTTGAGATAATGTTGTTGAGATATAAGCTGTGGAATGAATGTTGGTTTTAATCGTATTCACAATAGGTTGACATTTTTGATGACTTCCATTATCTTGCAGTATACTTTTTTCTTTTCTTTTTTTTCTTTTATTTTTTTTTTTTTTTTTTTTTTTTTTTTGGGGGGGGGGTTGAATTTGTATATTATCTTGATTACAGGGTGATTAGATTCACACTACTGTTATCACCCACTTGTGTAATCTACCACATTAAACAACAATAGTTATAGTTTGTGTCTATCATAGTTAGCCGAAACCTCCGTTGCCACTGTGGTATCTGTAGTAAACAAGGCTTGAATTTGTAACAAATTTCATACCACAGTGCTTTTTTTCCAAGGATTCATTGTATTCAACTATGAAACTTACCAAAGTTTCAGTTCTCGTAGTAATATTATATGCTCTATACTCTAATACAACAAAAATCTATCAAGCTGCTGCAAAGAGAGTGGCCTGAATGGTACTTTAGGAGATAACTATAATCCATAAGAATGCTGCATGTAAAGCATTCCTACAGTGACTGAGGTCCAAAAACCAGCAATTAAATGATTTGTGATGTCACTATGGCGATGATGACAAAATAACATACAAGACAATGAACATGGTGTTTGATTATTGATTTTAGACTTAGCACACCATAAAAATATTTTGGTATAAGGTTTTTATCAACCATGTCCATCTCATAATAAAATCAGTTGTGGTCTTTCTATGGTTGCAACTCAATTAATTTTCATTCTAAATGTCATATTCACAGGCAAATACGCTTAGATGTTATTCCCTACTATTTATCTTTATTCAGCCAAGGAAATTACGAATGACCTAAGGGGTCTTTGTCACTACGAGTCACCAGATGAGTAATGACAACCCTTAGGTCACATGTATTTTCCGAGTGAATGAAGAAAAATATCGGAAAATAACGTAATAATACCAGCGCCAGTAATATTAAAGAGAAATCAGGGAAAGTAGTGGTAATTTTGAACGTTTTGACTCGTATATCGAACACAGTAGAACCAGTGATGTAGACACTGTTGTTGTGACATAGACACGCGTTGTTGTGATGTAGGATAACCAGAGTATATATTCCATATTTATGGTTTATGCATGGTATAATAATCAGTGTGTGCATTTCTAGCGACATCTTTCGCTTCCTATAAAATTATTCTTGTCATACACTTCTCTTGACATGATATGCTCCAGACATGATAATAAATTTCCAATTCATCTTACTCTCACTTCAAGGTGAAGGAAAGTTTACGAATGCAATACAGATATCTAGACATCAGGACTTCAAGAATGCAACAAAATCTCAGGTTACGGTCTCAAGTTGTGATGAAAATGAGAGAATTTCTGTGCAATAAACATGGTGAGTGAGTTTTAGACTGAGAGATTTGATGCTGAGGGCACCCTTTTAATTATTGTGTACATACAAATATATACATGTACTGGTATATGATGTAATATGGCTACATGCCATACTTCTGTACGTTGGGAGCAATATTACACTTTCAAAAGCACCCACCACAACAAATGTTTCAGTGCCATTTATAGGCCATCTAGGTATTATTATGTCAGATGTGTATGTGTAGTGACATCGGACAAATGTTTGGAGTTTTCTTTTAAAAAGAACGCAAAGGAATCTATTCTTTGAAATTTCATCATGTAGAACCAGAGGTCATACAAGTGGAAGTTATTGAAACTGAAAGGTTTTTTTATTCAAAGTTCTTTTTAAAGGGAATGCCACTCTAGGAAATGAAGTCATTTTCATAAATTATGGGTTCTCAACAGTCATTTTATAATTTTACATCACATACAATTACTTGCAGTTTCAGAGAAACATCAAGTTGATTTTTTGCCTTTATATAGGGTATCTTTGCTATGGGCTATTGCATCATGGGAGTCAACATGTATTCAGGTTGAACACTGAATATTCATGAGAGATGTCAAACACTGAATATTCATGAGAGATGTTTTACACTGTTAGAGTATAGGCACTCAGGACTCGTGTTCTGTTTTACTACAGGTTTTGTAGAGGTTGAAACACCAACTTTATTCAAGAGAACACCAGGTGGTGCTAGGGAATTCGTTGTCCCCACGAGACATCCTGAAAAATTTTATTGTTTACCACAAAGTCCTCAGCAGGTATGATGATTTACCATTAATAGGGAACTTGCAATCCAGACTGAGCATGCTCAGACGCAAAGGACTATGGGATTATCTGTGGTTATTGTAATACCTAATCTGGAGCTACTGATAAAATAAACCTCCCACAATGGTCAGGGTAACTATGAATTGATTATTTGTGGTTTCAAACAATGTATCAGCATTGTTTACAATGCTAATTGACTAGTATTTATTATCACATTTCCCATGATGCAACATTCAACATGGCGGGTTTGCAAGTTCCCTATTACAACTCTAGGTTTGTATTTACTTATCTTAAAGTTACAGAGTGGCCCATGTCACTGCATTAAGTGTTGGTAATAAAGTAGAATACTAATTTTTTGTCATAGCTAGATTTAAAACTCAGCTTAGACATTGTAACCGTACATCACTTTTGGTAAGCAAACTCCATGTAAACAAACTTTAGTAATGCTGTAGTTGTATGTAAAGGTTTTGACTGTGGAGTCATTTTAGCTGAATACGTGCAAAAACATTTCCTGAGGAAATGAATCCTGTTAAGATACTTTACGACATGACCAGTTGTCATATTTCTATATTTAGTTGTTGTGAAATGTGTCAACAAAAATAGTCAGTGAAAATGGTAGGCTGACTGGATGAGTTAGTTACAAGTAGTGTCTACTTTTCTCCTTGCACTGTCTGCCAACACTGCATGAAAGGGTACCGTTTCCGGTTCTGCATATGTGACGTTCACACAACGGAATTGCCGAAAATCTGGAAATGCTGCAATTCCGTTGTGTGACCATCATGTATATGAAACCGGAAACGCCACTTTTCATGCAGTGCAAATTTCATATAAAGTGTACTAGACATGCCCAACAAAATTGTTACTCCGCCAAGTACCAATTAGCAAACTTGTAATCTCAACAAATAATTGTAAATCAAATCATTTTCTTCATATCTGTAATACTGAAGAAAAAAGGAAAACAATGATGCATAATTTAAATTCTTCACTTTGAACTGATGTCAAAGGTGATGATTCTACAATGACTGAGTTTTCCTCTGACTACTTCTACATCCCCGTTATTGTGAAAATTTGCAAAATTCATACACATTTTGCAAACATTTATCTATCTTTTCATATACGTATGAAGTAATGTCAATGTGAAAAAAAAAATCAGAAAATTGTTGGTTAGTGGTGGCCCCAAATTTCACCTTTTTTTTATTTTTTTCAGTTCAAGCAACTACTAATGATAGGAGGGATTGACAGGTATTTCCAATTTGCAAGATGTTACCGAGATGAAGGGAGTCGACCAGACAGACAACCAGAATTTACTCAGGTAATATTGTCTTTAAAACAGCTGTTGGATGTTAAATGTGTTGGTTTCATTCACTTTCATTTATCAGTATCTAACTGGCATATAGGCCTTATTAGACAACTTCAATGAAATGCGTTGTTGTCTGTATAATTGTATAATGACTATAATTTATTTTATAACAATACAAGCCATGTCAACAATATGAAACCTCCCTACCAAGGTCTGTGTGTCACTTCCACCAAAGTTCAGATCTCTGTACTGATCACTGAAATAAATAAAACCAATGCATTTTATCTTATTTTAATATCATCCAAGGTTTTCATAAAACATAGTGAATTCACAAGATATCCTTTCCTTTTACATTGTAAATGTACATAGTCTTACCTAAATGTAAGTGAGTGGCAGCATATATGTGTGTGTCACTTTCAGATATCGTTGCCCAGGAACTTAGATCATCAACATTCTTAGAAAGAACCTCACAAGGAAACTGCTGTGTGCACAGCATCATATTTAATAAAATTTCCTTGAAGTGAAAGTAGAAAAGAATTAAATTCTTTTTTCAGAATTCAATGATTTACTTGGAAATATAGAAAGAAAAAGTAGAAAAATATAAGAGAATTGGTTTCAGTTTCTGTTCATATAAATCAAATTAACTCAATAGCAGACTACTTGTATAATGTATGTGTTGACTGGTGACTACAAGAGAGCGATTTTGTGTCATGAATTGCACAAACAAGAAAAAAGGGCTTTAAGATTATTGTCAGGTCAAAGGTCAATAATGATTGACACTCAGACATGTACTGTTATGGTGATTTTAAGGTCAAGGGTCAAAAGAGACTGACTTCTACCTACTTTCAGGTAGATCTTGAACTATCTTTTGTGACAAGAGAAGATGTGTATCAACTCATAGAAGATATGTTAGAATACTCCTGGCCACAGACTAGAAGAAAGTTATGTCTTCCATTTCAAAGAATGAGTTATGAAGATGCACTAGCAAAGGTAGGTACAACGTAGTTTGTAATGTTTGCAGTGTATTCAGAGTTCAGTATCCCTGAAATTCATTGAGTATTAACTTGTATATTGAAGTCTATGGATGGCATGTCATTCATTTGTTTCTGAGACTGAAGTCATTTAAGGACTTTGGTCTCATACATAAGTTTGGATTCATTTCCAAAAGTATATTTGACTGTTTGAGTTGAATTTTTTTATTTGAAAATAAAAATCTAGTTTTTTGATAGTATTAATACATTGAATATGATAGTCTAACATTTCATAAGATATCAAATATTTCCCGGGTTAATATTTTCAGATATATATGGGAAAAGATTTATTCAGTATTAATAATTGGAATTTTGATGACAATATGTCAGTCATTGAACATACACTTTCTTTTTCGTTTCAGTATGGGACAGATAAACCAGATACAAGATTCGGTTTTCAGGTAATAACTTTATTAATCATTAGTAAATAATTCCTGTCATGATTTGAATTAATACATTTCATATCAGCTTGTGGTGTTAATTGCCTTCCACATTTCTCTTAATAATGCAAAAGTACAAAAGTACAAAAAAACGACATAAATTTACCACAAATTTCAAATCTCGCAGAATGTTTTTTTATATCCTACATAACAATAATTCCATTAATACATGATAGAGATTGAAGACAGACATTTTGGTTTATTTCACAGCTGCATAACATGAACGATGTCTTCAAGAATAGCGGTGTGAAAGTCTTTGAAGAAATATTATGTGAAGATAATGGGACAGTCCAGGCAATAAATATCAAACAGGGCATGGTAAGTTATGACTCTACTAAATTTATTTGTTTGTGGTGTATTTAGACCAGTTGAACAGATTCAGGCAGTACACACCCATTCTTACAGGTGTATATGGTTTCCTGTGAATTTGCTTAGGTTTTTCTTTGAGAAAAACACTGCAAAAAGTTACCTGAAAAGTTCTTAGAACTTCACAGATGGAAGAAGTTCTTCTGAAAAAGAGGGAAACCAATCAAAAAGCAAAAAATTTGGGGAAGAAAAAAGGTACATGCTAAGAGCCATTTGCATATGTATGAGGTGATAGTGATGTCATAATAGGAACATGTTAGTGACAGTGTAGTCTATACTGAGTGAAGTTCAAAGTGAATGTAGACTATTTTTATGCACAGTTTACTGATTTCAAACATGACAAAAGATCCTTCATTTCATCTAACAAATCACAAAAGAAATTTGCCACAAAAATAAAGTATTTCTTACACAGATAAGATGAGAGAATATTCATAATTTCATCTGACCCGTCAGATATAAAATATAAAACTAAAAGTAAGTAAATTCAAATGGGCTTTGATATCAGACATGACAAGGTAATCTTTTCACCTTCTATTTCATCAGAACCATCTAAAGAGAAAGGATTTGGAAGAATTACAGAATACGGCAAAGACTAAATATAAATCACAACATGGAATTATAGTTGTGCAAATAAAGGACCATGATACATGGCAGTCACCAATATCAAAATTTTTGAGGAAAGACAGCAAAGACATACTGGCTAAAAAGTTGGACATTGAACCTGAAGATGTGGTATTACTTGCAGCAGGACAGTATGAGGCTACTGTAAGTATGAACAGAAAACTGAGACATGAAAATAACAAACAATGTTCTTCTTTATATACGTCTCTAACTGCAAAAATACAAGCTTTTTCTGTGGGTAAAAAAATCAACAAAACACTCACTGGTCGTGTTTATTCCAAAATACTGATTTTCTGTAAACCACATTTCAATAACTGTGTAATAGATGTGTCATAACACCAGCTGCATTGGTAATTATTATCACTTGTGTCATGTTTTAGAATTTTCTTAAAAATTGAAAATATTTTCATACCAGTGATATCTGTATTCAGAATGTTACTAGGCAAAGAAGAATCCATTTTTCTTGATGAAGTATAAATTAATCAGATATGTATATCATTAATTTTGCAGTGTACGTTGCTAGGCAGCATGAGATTAGAGGCAGCCAACCTTCTGGAATCAAAAGGTATTATGAGATTTGTGTTATTTGAAAATCTTGAACCTGGGGTGTATTGGCCGTATCAGAGAATGTCAGTGTGTAAAACAGACCAAACAGTTTCCAAATTTCAATTTCAATTTCAATACCAATAGTTTTTACAGAAATTGTCAGAAATACTTAGCACAAAATACTAACTAGTTTTAAAATGTATGTACCAACAGTAAAATTTGGGTCGGGTAGATTCAATACAGGTGTGTGTTTACTATTTGCAAATAGCAGTAGATAAGTGCTGAATATATCGTATTCCAGTGATTCGAAAAACAAAAGATCGTATAGTTTGGCTACTAGGGGTGCTGTTAAACCTAAAGTAGGTTTCCGACTAAAAATAGGGCCAGAATCATTGAATACGGAAGTACACTTTAAAATCATCCTTTCTCAGTATTTCACAGCAAAAAGAGGATGGCATTCTTGATCAGGTCATACCCCAATAGTTGTTCTTTTTTTCATCAAAGTAAAACTATTTTTGGAACTCTTTTTTTTGTGAGTGCTCCAATGTGTTGCCACGGATTGGCATTTATGATAAAATCCTCAGTTTCTTAATATAGGGTCCCCTTGTTGCAATACTTCTTTCAAAAATGGCTGCAAAGTAGGTAACCCTAATGTCATGCATTAGCAAGTAATAGAACATAACCTGAATCAATTCTACAGCTATGTACCCAGTTTACACTCAATATTTAACACTTAAAATAAATAAATGAATGAATAAATAAATAAAGAAATAAAGAAATTTATATAGCACCTAGTCTCGATCAATGATGCTCACTGGCGCTTTACAATAGATACTCTCTCAAAAAGGTATGTCTTTAGTCTTAATTTAAAAGTCTCAATACTTGGTGCAGAGCAGACAATGTTAGGTAGTATGTAAAAGTAGCTCTCATCAGCATTACAACAGTAACTACAGATATGGTCATGACACAAACTATTTTCAATATGTATGGTGTTTGTTTGGCGTCTACATTCGTTCCCCTAGAGACTTCCAGTTAAAACCAATATCATACTATTCAATTTACTATTGCCACCCACTCATTGTTATCCAATTTCAGTTCATGCTGTTCAATTTTTGTGTTGTCACCCCCTACAGGAATCCAACTCAGAGACCCAGCTTCCAATGCCTTTCTATGGGTGGAGGATTTCCCTCTCTTCCTACCTAAAGATGATGATACTGGAATAGAATCAGCGCATCATCCATTTACAGCCCCTCACCCGGAAGACAAAGACAAGATTTATTCACAGCCTACACAGGTATCAGTCATATATTGTTAGCCTGTCTGATTGAATCATGCAATATGAATTAACATCCTTAAAGTGAATATTTCTCCTATAGTCTAGATATACATTATTCATCATTTTATTTACTCCTTTTGTTGAACTAATCTCAGGTTACAAGAAAATTTTTTCAAGAACACTTGTGCGCACCAGTGTGCGTGCATACTAGTGGTATTTTCACTGCAGTGCAATACCGAAAACATTATTGCATACCTGCATGCAAATGATATACAAATGATATGAAAATCTCAGATTACAAGAAAAGTGTTCAAGAACAAAATATTTTGTTGCATTTTAAAAATCCACATTTTGACAGTGTTCATGTGCTCATCGAAAGTATATCAAAAGTCCTTGATTTCCAAACAAGTGGAAAAATCATATTTTTATGATGTGACTATTTATTATTTTTGCCTGACTGACAGTGAATGTGATGCTACTGATCTCCTGGTTATTATTACAGTATGTACCAGAGATTACTTGCACCAGTTCATGCACATACTAGTGGTATTTGCACTGCAGTGCAATAACAAAAACATTATTGCATACCTACATGCAAATGATACACAGAAGAAGACGCGATTGTTCTCTACACATGAAATCGCATGATTGCGCTGTATGATTTTTATGGAAATTTGCCGTTTCAGATGTATGTAATAATAAAAGAACCCGATGCCACGTGTGCTCCAGTGTGGGTACTCGGGGGTTTTCGCACTCCTGCTTGCAGTGTTTTCTGCTGCACTTTCACTCGCTACACTTGTGAAAGTATGGGCACAGAGAACACTGCAAGCACTCGTGCAAATACCCCAAGTACGCCACATTGCACTCACGTCTCATGGGGGGTGGGGGTGGGGGGGTTCTGTCATATAATTGATAATTGAATAATAATTGATGTTCCAGTAGGTAAAATAAGATAAGCACATTTTTATATAAAACAAAGTGCAACATAGGAAAATATTCAAATCTAGACTATGCCCTTTTAAAGCAGGCAAGGTGGGGGTATAAAAAGGCCTCCTAACTTCGTGAGGGTTATGGTCAAACTTGAGTGCATAAAGGGAACAACGCAGCAATTCCTCTATGAAAATCCATATGGTGATTTTTGGTAATAAATTTGGTATGTGTGGATGTGTGATCATCTTGGGAATATGTGTATTGTTACAACAAGTTGATATTTATACATGGTATATACAATTTTGGACAAAACATGATCAAACTGGGGCTTGTTCATTACTTGTACTTAAAATCCCTTCAAGTTACTATTCATTACTCTTAATTATTCAAGATTAGGATGTCAAGGTGCTAACAACAACCACACACGGTGACCAACTCTGCCTTTAATATCGTCATTTTGTCTATATAATATTGTATATTTTAGGTTCGTAGTTTACATTATGACTTGGTATACAATGGAGCTGAGATTGCTGGTGGTTCTATCAGAATCCATGATGCCAACTTACAGAAATACATACTGGAGGAAGTACTTCAGGTGTGTACAGATATTTTACCACTAAGAAATTGAATTTTGACACTTCATACTTCCTGATATGTACATGTAAGTTCAGTGGTCGTGAAATGTGTAGGGTATCTGGATGAAGTGCATTTTGGCAGACATGATACATCACGTTGAGATCACTTCACAAGCTTTTACCCATCACAAGTTCAACGATTATGCAATACACATAAACTGAATGAAGTGTCCAAGGGACCTCCCAACTATAAATGGAGTCCTGGACGATATTAATATTCATAAGATAATTAATATTCATGAGCTATGTCGGACTGGCTGTCCACTGCCGTCCACCTTGAGGAGGTCCCTGAGTGCCATGATGTGTCAAGTTGAGATCATTATGTGAGCTCATACTTATCCAAAGTTCTGACCACTATGTCGAATTTACCATATTTGCAGGACGCCAGAAGACAGTGTTCACAGTTTTCATCGAATTGGCAGAAATAGTCTTTTGTAAATCATTTTTGTCAATTTCTGCCCAGAAATAAGCTTTGTTTGAGTGTGCACACTTCCTTCCCATACTTTTCATAGCTTGGGACTCTGAGACAGGCATGTGTAGAACCAGATAACTTCTGCTATGTAATAAAATATATGTATTTTATATTGAGCATTTCACAAGACAAGTGCATAGTTTGGGTATTCACTGGTTCCTACGTACATGCACTGCATACATATGTAGGTATCTAGTAATTGCCATCTGAGCTGTCAATCAACAATAAATTCTCACAGGAACCGATAGGTCATGTAATGACAGTGTTCAGTGATAGGCCACATGATGACACAGTGTTCAGTGATAGGTCACATGATGACACAGTGTTCAGCGATAGGTCACATGATGACACAGTGTTCAGCGATAAGTCATGTGGTGAGATTGTGTTCAGCAATAGGTCACATGATTACACAATGTTCAGCGATAGGTCACATGATGACACAGTGTTCAGCGATAGGTCACATGATAACACAGTGTTCAGCGATAGGTCACATGATGACATAGTGTTCAGCGATAGGTCACATGATGACATAGTGTTCAGCGATAGGTCACGTGATGACACGATGTTCAGCGTAACTTGGGGTAATGACTCAAGTCAGATGGGAACAATTACTCGCACAGAGCATGCAGATGCTATACATTACCAGGCTTCGGTGACACCACATTAGACTGTGGACTGACTGGGAAAGCCCAAGACAGTTCCACAGCAACAAAATAACAACCATACAACATAAACCATGTTTTGTAATCTCAAATCTGAATAGAGATATATAGAATGTGCAGTGTGCCCTCTAAGCTAATTAGATGTGCCACTGATGCACACAATGGCTAGTGATGCACCAAAATTTAGTGTTCACCTATCTCTTACTATGTGGTGACGCACAAAAAATCACAGTTTTTCTCATTTTGACTCACAACAACAAAATTTGGCTATCATTAGAGGGCACACTGGTTATGTGGATGTGTCTTTGTGTGCCTAAAAAAATTGAAAGAAGCAACTCAACAGCACTATGTTTTCTTTTCTCAAATAATCACTACTATTTGATTTGTGTTAACACATACAGGAGGATTCCAGCACTCTAAGTCATCTGATAGAAGCATTGAAATCAGGAGCCCCTCCACATGGTGGTATTGCCATAGGTGAGATTTACTTATTTTTACAAAATAAACTTAAATCTGTACATTGTGTTTCCAACTTATAATTAATCCACAGTAAAGAGTGTACACGAGTTTGTATATAATGTCAGATACTTTATTTTCAAGAGATTCCATTTACACTGAAAAGAGAAATTGTCTGTATTGCCTGGACCTAAGTTTCACTAATTGGAAGGTATGCATAATATTTATGGATACAAAGTGTTTTCAAGGGATTATTTTTTAGCGGGAAAAATAACGCCAAGAAAGACAGTGAAAATAAATTCCAAGTGAAAATTTTGTATTTCATAGTATACGCAATGGACAATAAAGATAGTTCTATTCTACATCTATTCTATTCTATTCTATTCTACTTTATAATTCTATTCTATTCTATACTTTTCTATTCTATTCTGTTCTGTTATATACTAAATCTATTCTGTGGTATTCTATGTTATTCTACTCTCTACTATTGTTCTATTCTGTTCTATTCTATACTATTCTATTCTATTCTACTCTGGTCTACTCTATTCTACATCACTTTATAAATACAGATTTATAAGAAAAATATATCTATGACATGGCATGATTTTCTTGTATTTTCAGGTTTTGATAGATTCATAGCAGAGCTGTGCAATGCAACAAGTATTAGGGATGTCATTGCATTTCCCAAGTCCTTTGAAGGATATGATCCAATGAGTGGTGCACCTGCCCAACTGACCAATGAAGATCTAGCACATTACCATATTAAAACCATTCCAAAGAGGTCATTGGATGAATGAATTTTGATCATCCAATGAAAAGTTAGGATCAATTATCACCTGTATATTTTGGATACTGCTTTGCTTCTTGGACTGTCCTTAGATCCTATGAGTTCACGCCATGCTGTATGGGCCACATTCTCAAAGCAGATGTTCAAGTAATAAATATCCATGCACAGCTCAGCGCAGTTATGAGTATCCTCCAATA